>NC_057802.1:428509240-428552709 GCF_018294505.1 Triticum aestivum
CGCCGCTCGCCCTCCCCGCCGGCGCCGCGCCACCGCCGGCCCCGCCGGCCATCTCCTCCTCATCCAGTCGCTCCGGCCGAGCCCGAGCCCGAGCTCCCTCGGCTGCAGCCTCGATCCAGATCTCGGTACTGGCGTTGACTTTTTCCCCCGAGCCCCCTCTTTTTTTCTAAGTCATGGAAATTTCATCTGCATATGCCTCTGTTCATAGCTCCGTAACTCCGTGCATGTAGCTCCGATTCACGCGTGTAATACGCCAAATTGTTCACCTCGTGATGCTCTTCATTTTGTTCAATTGCACCATGTTCATTAGAGGTCATCTTGATGCACAAATCTCTGTTGAAAGAGGGCTAGTTGCTGTTATTCTCTGGTTCTTATCAGAACTTGGAGATTTGTCATTTTTGTATCATTTAATCTGTGCATCTTTTGAGCCTGAGCTCTACATGTGTTTTGAAGTATGCCATGCCAGATTTTCAGTGGTGTAGTCCATGTATTTTTGTGGTCTCTGTGGTGACTAACACAAGCATGCAAAGTAGGCCCCGTAATATTTCTGATTTTAGGGAGTTAGTGATTTCTCCAAGTCCTTGTCTGCTGTAATTTTGTTGCCATGTAAACTTGATGCTACAGATAGATCCATGCATATTTTGGAGATGTTCAGTAAGGATTTTTCGTAGCTATAGTTTTAATTGATCCATTCCTGCAATTGTTTGCAATTATGGAGTGCCATAGCATGACTTAATCGTGCTCTACTTTACTATAAAATATTTCTGGCAGATTCTTAACATGATATGCAATTTTGCCAAGCTTATTGTAGTTGATCCATACATGCTATGCAATTGTTCTTGCCATGGATAGCTTCTTAAACATGCCGCCTTACTCTAGGTATGCTTGGTTTGTCATGCTTTGCTTTGTAGTGAGTGCATCAAGCTCACAAAGAGGCCTACATATTAATATTTCTGCCATGCTCTGTTTTCTGCCAAGTCTGAAACCTGATAACGAAACTTGCTATGTTTACATGCTTGCCATCATATCTTTTGGTCCTTTTTGGCTTATGGTCAGTAAGGGACTTTTGTCATGTGCATTTAGTAGAACACTACCATGCCTTGTTTTGCTATCTTAAGTTCCCGTAGGATGTTGATTTCATGCTCTGAACATTGCTACCTGATGCTGTTTACTGCCATGTCCAGTTTTTCACGAAGTCTGTGAACCTGTAATCTTTTGCACTTTTGCCATGCTAGTTTGAGCTTGATATGTTGTGAACTAGCCGTAGCTCAGTGTTCATCTTTTGTCAAGCATCCCCTCTAGTTTACTTTCATATACTTTGTTGCTATGTTGGGGTGCTGTAGCATTGTTTCTTGTTGCATTTTAAGTGCTATCTTGCTGTTAATCGCAGATTCGTGTCATTCTTGTTTTGCTTGCCATTTGCAAACCGTGCATCCGATTCCGGTTATCTTTATATCGATTTCGACCGAAATCATCTCATCTTTCCAGTGGCATGCTTGGTTTGCCAAGTTACTGCCATGTTCATCATTTTCCTTCCGGAGCACGCATATGCATCGCATATCGTATCTTGCATATCATACATGTTTTGCATCATGTTGCTTGCGCATTTCTCGTTGTTGATTGTGGTTCTGTTTGTTTGTGTTCTTGTCTTGGGTAGAGCCGGAAGACGAGTTCGTGAACGAGGAACCTGTTGAGTACGCTTACGAGGATCAAGCTTTCGACAACTCTGAGAACCTTGCAGGCAAGATGACCACCCCTCGAAACCACTTCTATCTTTGCTATGCTAGTTGTTCGCTCTATTGCCATGCTCCGCTACCTATCACTTGCTATATCATGTCTCCCATTTTAGCCATGTCAGCCTCTAACCATCCTTTCCTAGCAAACCGTTGTTTGGCTATGTTACCGCTTTTGCTCAGCCCCTCTTATAGCGTTGCTAGTTGCAGGTGAAGTTGAAGTTTGTTCCATGTCGGAACATGGATATGTTGGGATATCACAATATCTCTTATTTAATTAATGCATCTATATATATTTGGTAAAGGGTGGAAGGCTCGGCCTTATGCCTGGTGTTTTGTTCCACTCTTGCCGCCCTAGTTACTGTTATACCGGGATTATGTTCCTTGAGTTTGCGTTCCTTACACGGTCGGGTGATTTATGGGACCCCCTTGACAGTTCGCCTTGAATAAAACTCCTCCAACAAGGTCCAACCTTGCTTTTACCATTTGCTACCTAAGCCTTTTCCCCCGGGTTTTCGCGAGCCCGAGGGTCATCTTTTTTTAACCCCCCCGGGCCAGTGCTCCTTCGAGTGTTGGTCCGAACTGAGCAGACTGCGGGGCCCCCTCCTGGAAACTCGACGTCTGGTTTTACTCATAGGATGTCTCACCGGTGTGCCCTGAGAACGAGATATGTGCAGCTCCTATCGGGATTTGTCGGCACATTCGGGTGGCTTTGCTGGTCTTGTTTTACCATTGTCGAGATGTCTTGTAAACCGGGATTCCGAGACTGATCGGGTCTTTCCGGGAGAAGGCTTATCCTTCGTTGACCGTGAGAGCTTATGATGGGCTAAGTTGGGACACCCCTATAGGGTATTATCTTTCGAAAGCCGTGCCCGCGGTTATGAGGCAGATGGGAATTTGTTAATGTCCGGTTGTAGATAACTCGCCACCTGACCCAATTAAAATACATCAACTGCGTGAGTAGCCGTGATGGTCTCTTCTCGGCGGAGTCCGGGTAGTGAACACGGTCTGTTTTATGTTTGACGTAAGTAGGTGTTCAGGATCACTTCTTGGTCATTGCTAGATGACGTCCGTTCCGTTGCTTCTCTTCTCGCTCTCATTAGCGCAAGTTAGTCACCATATATGCTTTTGCCGCTGCAGCTCCACCTCTTTGCACCATCCTTTCCTATAAGCTTAAATAGTCTTGATCTCGCGGGTGTGAGATTGCTGAGTCCCCGTGACTCACAGATTCTACCAAAACAGTTGCAGGTGCCGACGATGCCAGTGCAGATGATGGCGTCGATCTCAAGTGGGAGTTCGACGAGGAACGTGGTCGTTACTATGTGCCTTTTCCTGATGATCAGTAGTGGAGCCCAGTTGGGACGATCGGGGATCTAGCATTTGGGGTTGTCTTATTTTCATCTGGATTTTGACCGTAGTCGCTCTATATATTTGTATTTTGGATGATGTACGATATTTATTCATGTATTGTGTGAAGTGGCGATTGTAAGCCAACTCTTTATCCCATTCTTGTTCATTACATGGGATTGTGTGAAGATGACCCTTCTTGCGACAAAACCACTATGCGGTTATGCCTCTAAGTCGTGCCTCAACACGTGGGAGATATAGCCGCATCGTGGGCGTTACAATGCCATGTGTCGGTCACCCTTGAGGAAAGCACTTCTATGACGCGGGATTTATCGTCATGGAAGTGGACACTTCCGTGATGATAATTTTGGTAATGTCATGGAACACTTCTACGACATCACAAGTATGACTATCTTGATTCTGTCATAAAATCGTGATGGATGTACATGCATGACAGAAAACGTGACCTACTGTGACTAACACGTATCATCACGGAAGTGTATTTTTTTGTAGTGCTTCCTATCCACTCTGTCTCCCGCCCAATCTGAATCCGAAAACCCCACGAGATTGAAGTTTGCTCCTCTAGGGTACCATAAGTGAAAGTTTGGGGTATGAGCCAAATATCGAAAGATTCACTTGACCGCCACAAAGTGACTTTCCTTAGGTGAGGCTTGAAACCGTGCACAAATTCCCACACTCAACATGATATCCAGTCTAGATGCACAAAGGTAAGGAAGGAGCCAATCATATAACGATATACCTTTTGATCTACTGCTTTACCATTGGGATCAATGTCAAGTTGGCATTTGGTAGGCATTGGAGTAGAAGCCGGCTTGACATCACTCAGCTTGAATCTCTTCAGCATGTCTTGAGTGTATTTGGCTTGGTTAATGAAGATTCCTTCTCTTCTTTGTTTGACTTCGAACCCGAGAAAGAACTTCAACTCTCCCATCATGGACATCTTAAACTTCCCGGTCATGAGTGCGGCAAACTCCTCATTGAAAGTGTAGATACCCTCGACTTGGGAGTAGCCTTGTGCCACCAAACGAGCCTTGTTGCGAATGACAATCCCGTGAGCATCTTTCTTGTTCTTGAAGATCCATTTGGTTCCAATGACATTATGGTCCTTTGGCCTTGGCACCAATCTCCAGACCTTGTTGCGCTCGAAGTTGTTGAGTTCTTCATGCATGGCATTAAGCCAATCCGGATCCTCGAGCGCCTCATAGACCTTTTGGGGTTCAACACAAGAAACAAAACGCATCATGTTCACAATAGTTTTCTAATTGTCTACGAGTGCTTACCCCTTTCTTAAGCTTCCAAGCACATTCTTCATGAGATGATCTTTGGTAGTGAGCTTGGACGCAATCTGGGCGGCACGACGCTCCAATTGCTCCTCAAGAGAGTGTTGAGGAGCGGTGACTTGATCATCATGAGCGTCGTCTTGAGCTTGTTCTTGATCTTGAGCTTGCTCTTGATCTTGAACTTGCTCGGTGGCAAGAACTTGACCTTGGGCATCACTTGGTGGATCACCACCATCTTGAGGTTGATCTTGCCCTTGATCTTATTCATTTGGTTGAGGGCCTTCACTTTGTTCTTCGGAAGCGTGTGGGTCTTGGGTTGGTGATGGTTCCACTTGAGTGGAACACTGTCCCTCTCCTTCCGCCACAAGGGGTTCCTCAATTGGTAGGATATGGCAAACACCCATTCTTCTTATGGCTTGGGGATGAATTTCCTCACCCACATCACAAGTACCACTTTGCTCCACTTGGGAGCCGTTATTATCATCAAACTCCATGTTACACGTCTCCTCAATGAGTCATGTGGACTTGTTGAGGACATGGTAAGCATGAGAGTTTGTAGCATAACCAACAAATATGCCCTCATGAGCTCTAGCCTCAAATTTAGACAAACGAACACCATTCTTGAGAATGAGACACTTACAACTGAACACCCGGAAGTACTTGAGGTTGGGCTTGTTTTCGGTAAGTATCTCATATGGAGTCTTGTTCAAGCCTTTGCGGAGATAGAGCCGATTGGATGCATGACAAGCGGCGTTGATGGCTTCGGCCCAAAAGTTGTACGGGACCTTAACTCCACCATCATGGTCCGTGCCGCATCCATCATTGTCCGGTTCTTCCTCTCCGCTACACCATTTTGTTGAGGGGTGTAAGGTGCGGAATATTTGATGCTTGATCCCCTCATCACTGAGAAACTCATCCAAGGTGTAGTTCTTGAACTCGGTGTCGTTGTCACATCCTATCATCAAAATCTTTGCATTGTGTTGACGTTGAGCTTCATTTGCAAAGTCGATGACGGTTTGTTGAGTCTCACTCTTCCTCTTCAAGAAATATACCCAAGTTTATCTTGAATAGTCATCCACAATCACCAAGTGATACTTTCTACCCCCAAGACTATCAAAGAATGGGGGCCCAAAGAGATCCATGTGAAGGAGCTCCAAGGGCCTCTTCGAGTAGATGATAGTCATGGGAGGGTGAGCCTTCTCATGTAGCTTTCCTTCGATACAAGTACTGCAAGCACGATCTTTGGCAAAACTAACATTTGTTAGTCCACGGACATGGTCCACTTGAGAAGACTTTGAAAAGATCTCATATTGATGTGGGCTAAACGGCGATGCCAAAGCCATCCCACGTTAACTTTAGCCATTAGGCATGTCGCGGTCTTAGTGGGTCGCTCCGAAAAGTTAATCACATAAAGACCGTTCTCGACATGCCCAACAAAGGCTACTTTAAGAGTCTTGCTCCACAAGAGGGCCACGGTTTCAATATCAAAGAAAGTGGCAAAGCCCATAAGTGGAAGTTGACGAACGGAAAGTAAGTTGTATGCAAGGGACTCAACAAGCATGACTTTCTCGATCGTGAAATCATGAGAAATGACAACCTTGCCAAGACCCAATACCTTAGAAGATGAGGCATCACCCCATTTGACATTGGTGGGCATAGATGAAACCTTGTGCACGTCCACCACCAAGTCCTTGCTTCCGGTCATATGATTTGTGGCTCCACTATCGAGCAACCATGAACCCCCACCGGAAGCAAACACCTACAAGAGATCAATGCTTGGTTTTAGGTACCCACTTTGTAATGGGTCCTTTGATTTTAGCAAAAAGGGTCTTAGGAACCCAAATAGACCATTCAGTGTACTCACAAGAAGAACCAACAAATTTGGCATAAAAATGCCCATCACTAGCACGGCATAACACATAAGAAGGGTTAAAGTCGCCGGCTTTGTTGGAAGGAGTGGCATTGCCCTTCTTGACACCACCACCCTTTGCATTGTTCTTCTTCTCCTTAGAAGCACCCTCTCCCTCCTTCACAAATGTTTGCTTGAGAGGAGGAGGTTGTTTGGTCTTGTCATTCTTCTTCTTCTTCTTCTTCTTCTTGGACTTGGGTGCAAACCCAATCCCCTCCTTGCCCACAACTTCCTTTTGATTGCTCAAAAGGTCGTTGAGGTTCTTCTGACCTTGTATGCAAGACACAAGGCCTTTCTCAAGTTGCTCCTTAAAATTGGCATTCTCCTCCACAAGATGCACATGGTCACAACACGGGTTAGTAGCATTTGCATTATCAATTAAAACCATATGAGGAAATGTGGCTTTCTCCTTGGTTAGCTTCACTTGGAGTTGATCATGAGACTCCTTGAGGCAAGCATGAGCACCCTTCAAGGCCTTGTGAGCCTTGTCAAGTAGATCAAACTCCTCCTTGAGTCTAGCATGTTCAACCCCAAGTTTGGCCTTCTCGGAATTGAGCACACAAGAGATAACAAGAGCATGATCAAGATCTTTCTTTAATTTAGCATGATCATCGTTGAGTGACTCCTCAAGAGCCAAACGATGACCACGCTCTTCCTCAAGCACATTAGAGAGATCCGATATATCATCGACATAGTCATGACTATGCCCTTCCATCTTAGATATGGTTTCTTCATGAGCCTCGATCATGTCATTAGCTTCACCAAGTTATTCCAAAAGAGCAACGAAGTGCTTCTTGGTTTTACCTTTGAGCTTACTCATTAAAGACTCAAATTCATTTCCCCCCTCCTTCGCCCCCTCACTTTCATCAATGCAATCCGTCAAGGAAGGATTAGTAGTGATTGTAGTTTTGATGTTGGGGGTTACCTTGTTGGTGGCTTTAGCCATGAGGCAGTTGGCGGTGATGTTCTCGTTGGGTGAATCAAAGAGGGACACCCATCGAGTTGTTGCAATGGCAATGGAGGCCATGGCAACCGTCTCACCATCTTCATCATCCTCATTGTACTCTTCTTGTGCCACCAACCCCTTAGGAGGAGTCTTCTTGGTGAAGTTGTTCTGGTTGGGGAAAGACTTGGCCTTGTCTTTTCGGATAAGCTTGCCACCATTGTCTTCCCTCTTCTCGTACAGGCAATCCACAACAAAGTGACTCACATTGCCACAATTATAGCACATCCTCACACGTTGCTTGACTTTGGCGCCACTTGAGTTGTTCTTGTTGAAGTTGGGCCTTGAGATCTTCTTGTTGCCCCAAAATTGCCGTGAAGCAAGAGCCATTTGCTCATGATAGGCATATTTGGTGTCTTCGGGGCAACTCTCCTGTTCTTCCTCTTCATCCTCTTTTTCCACACTAGCTTTGGCCTTCAAAGCAAGGTTGGGCTTCTTTGATCGTTGAGAACGCAACACCGCATTGTCGGCGGCCTTGTCAAAGATCCTCATTGCAACAAACTCATCCAACAGTTCACTTGAGGACAAGGCGTGAAAGTCCGGCCTTTGACGGATGATGGAGGACATGGCCTTATGGTAAGGCATCATGGCCTTGAGAAACTTGCGCTTGATCCAATTGTCATCTGTATCCTTTCTCCCATGATCTCAGAGTGAGACCATGAGAGTGGTTAATCTTCGATAAAGCTCTCGAGGTTCTCCATCTTCAATCATTGCAAACTCATCGGCCTCATCTTGCACCACTTCAAAGTTTGAGCGCTGAATACTTGCGCTTCCCATGTACAAGGAAACAACATGCTCCCATGCTTCCTTGGCCACGGTGAAAGGTTGGAGGTGCGCAATATCTTCGGGAGGAATGGCTTCTTGGAGAATGAAGAGAGCAGACTCGTTGAATATTGATGATCCGCGGCTTCTCTAGGAGTGAAGTTGCTTGGGTCGTGCGGGTAGAAACCTTGCTCAATAATTCTCCAAAGATTAGTAGAACTATGATTTAAATGACGTTCAAAGCGATACACCCAAGAGGCAAAATACTCATTTTTCACAAGCTTAGGAGGAGGACCAACATGATTCATATGCATGGAGGGAACCGGTCCTCCATAGGTAAGGGGTGGTTCAACATGGGCAAAGATGCCACTCCCACTTCTACCACTAGGCAAAGAAACTTGATCTCTACTAGCTTGCCCCTTTTTGGAGTTAGCATCCGCCAGCTTGTTAGTGGGATCAACCACTTCCAACGGTGCAGTGGATGATTTAAGGTCTTCAAGAAACTCCTTAAACATGCCTTTAACCTCGGCCGTCATGGAGGTTTTCAATATGTCCAAAGCCGCATTGAACTCCTCACGAGAGACCGAGGATCCCCCATCAGCCGTAGACAAGGACGGACTCACACCGGGGTGCTCCTCCCCCTTGTCTATGGTGTCACCCACACTCTTTCGACGATAAAGTCCTTAATAAAGAGGTGAGGCTCTAATACCAATTGAAAGGATCGATATGGTTGACTAGAGGGGGGTGAATAGGCAATTACTATTTTTAGCTTTTCTTGACCAAATTAAACTTAGCATCAAAATAGGTTGTCTAGACCTGCAACTAGGTGAGCAACCTATATGATGCAACAACAACAAGCACACAAGCAAGCAAGGGATACAACACAATAAAAGCTTGCACAAGTAAAGGTAAGAGATAACCAAGAGTGGAGCCGGTGGAGACGAGGATGTGTTACCGAAGTTCCTTCCCTTTGAGAGAAAGTACGTCTTCGTTGGAGCGGTGTGGAGGCACAATGCTCCCCAAGAAGCCACTAGGGCCACCGTATTCTCCTCACGCCCTCACAGAATGTGAGATGCCATGATTCCACTATTGGTGCCCTTGAAGGCGGCGACCGAACCTTTACAAACAAGGTTGAGGCTATCTCCACAACTTAATTAGAGGCTCCAAGCGACACCACGAAGCTTCACCACAATGGAATATGGCTTCGTGGTGATCTCAACCGTCTAGGGTGCTCAAACACCCAAGAGTAACAAGATCCGCAAGGGATTGGTGGGGGAATCAAATTTCTCTTGGTGGAAGTGTAGATCGGGGCCTTCTCAACCAATCCCTAGAAAATCAACAAGTTTGATTGGCTAGGGAGAGAGATCGGGCGAAAATGGAGGTTTGAGCAACAATGGAGCTTGGGGAGGGAAGAGGTGGTCTTCTTGGGGAATAAGACCCCTTTATATAGTGGGGGAAAAGATCCAACTGTTATCCCTTCACTCAGCCCACGCGACACGGTACTACTGCACACAGCCGCGGTACTACCGCTGCAGGGTGCGGTACTACCGCTTGCGCAGTAGTGACCAGATGAGGGCCTGTTGCACAGGGCAACGAGTGGTAGAACCGCTAGAGCGGTGCTACCGCGTGCCCCTATGGTACTACCGTAAGGTAGGGCTCAACTAGCGCTGGAAATGCACGGAAGTAATAAATTACCTCCGTAATACTTCCGCTAAGTTTGGAGTTGTGCAAAATTCTGCACGGTACCACCGCTCACAGGGAGAGGTACTACCGCGTAAGGGCGGAAGTACAAAATTACATCTGTGCCTACGACCGCGTGCGTCAACGTCAGGGCTAGAGGTAGCGGTACTACTGCTGACCACGAGCAGTACTACCGCTCCCTTGAGCGGTACTACCGCACGCCCTTGCGATACTACTGCTCCCTTGAGCAGTACTACCGCATGCCACAGATGCTTTAGCATTTGGAAGCCTTCATATCGCAGAGACATGGATAAACGGACGGTGCTCCATCGAAGCGAAGGAAATGTGGTGCAAAGGAACAGATGTGTACGTGTTGATTCCACCTTTTCGAAGCGGACCCCCTCTGAATAGTACGACTTTCCTACGACTCAAATCCACCGAAAAGAAACGTAGAGAACAACCGTCTTTGATAGGCTCCGAGGGGCACCGGGTCGTCTTGAGCCTAGACATGAGATATCTAAAATCCTCAATGCACACGATTAGTCCACAAATGCATTGTCATCAATCACCAAAACCACTTAGGGAGAAATATGCCCTTATAGTTGGGATATGATGAATTGTCACTTTATGATCAGATTGTTCATTGATTCATATTTATCTTTTGAAGTTTCTTTCCTGCATAATTAAGTTGTCATGTATTCTCTCCGATCTATATGTCATCTCTAGCCAGGATTTATTACTAATTCTTTAGAGGGAGTTTAGCATGGTAATGGGTTCAATCTTGTAGGTGATCCATCACAGTGATAGAGGGACAATACACGTATTGTATTGTTGCTATTAAGGATAAAACTGCAGTTTCTTTATCACACTTGGATGGTAGTTTTACTCTCAGCATTATGTCATCGTTCTTATTGCAATGCTCGGTTTGTTATAAACTTAATACTTCGAGATGCATGTTGGATAGTTGTTTTGGGTGGGGTATTAGTTGTAGATATAGTTGGATTAACGGTCTACATATCCCAGACGTAATGCCTATGCAAGCTTATGCCTTGAATGATCATAGTCATAAATATAAATTATTGCAATTTAATCGCTTCCCAACTATAATTTCTTCATGACACCTTATTTATTCTGCTGGAGAGATGCCTCTAGTGGAACTATGGCCCCCTTGGTCTATATTCCTTTGCTGAAAACACCATTACTGTTGGGGGATGACCCCCGGGTGGGCACCTCAAGCACTTAGCAATTTTCAAAACAACGGGGTGGCAAGTGATACGTCCCAAACGTATTTACTTTTCAAAACATTTTTGCTCTTGTTTTGGACTCTGATTTGCATGATTTGAATGGAACTAACCCGAACTGACGCTGCTTTTAGCAGAATTGCCATGGTGTTGTTTTTGTGCAAAAAAAAAGTTCTCGGATTGAGCTAAAAAATTACGGAGAGTATTTTCAGACTATATAAAAAATACTGGCGAAGAGAAATACAAGAGCGGGGCACCAAGGCACCACAAGCCCAGGGGGGCGCCTGGCAAGCTTGTGGGCCCTTGGCAGCTCCCACAACCCTAACTATTCGAACAGGGGGAAATCAGGGATAAATAATCATCGCGTTTTATGATACGAAGCCGCTGCCACCTCCTGTTCTTCATCGGGAGGGCTGATATGGAGTCAGTTCGGGGCTCCGGAGAGGGGGATTCGACGCCGTCGTCATCATCAACCATCCTCCATCACCTAATTTCATGATGCTCACCACCGGGAGTGAGTAATTCCTTCGTAGTCTTGCTGGACGGTGATGGGTTGGATGAGATTTATATTGTAATCGAGTCAGTTTTGTTAGGGCTTGATCCCTAGTATCCATTGTGTTCTGAGATTGATGTTGCTATGAATTTGCTATGCTTAATGCTTGTCACTAGGGTCCGAGTGCCATGATTTCAGATCTGAACCCTTTTTATGTTTTCATGAATATATTTGTGTTGTTGATCCGATCTTGGAAGTTGTATGCACCTATTACGTGTTATGATCCGCATACCCCAAGGTGACAATAATTGGGATTCTTTCCGGTGATAACCGTAGTTTGAGGAGTTCATGTATTCACTATGTGCTAATGCTTTGTTCCGGTTCTCTATTAAAAGGAGGCCTTAATATCCCTTGCATTTTCTTATGGACCCCACTGTCATGGGAGGGTAGGACAAACGATGTCATGCAAATTCTTATTACAAGTACGTATGACTATATACGGAATACATGCCTATATTACATTGATGAATTGGAGCTAATTCTATGTCACCCTAGGTTATGACTGTTACATGATGAATGCCATCAAACATAATTGTCCATCACTGATCCAATGCCTAAAACTTTTGCATATTGATCTTTGCTATGTTACTTTCGCTATTGCTATTGCTACAATCACTATAAAACTGCTAGGATTTTCTAGGCGCTAATGGAAAATGAACAGGAGTAGTAATCGCTTGAGCATAGGATTTTCTAGGATGTTTGCATAAGACATGGGTCCATTCGTCCTCCTTCTCTCGGAGGTATAACTCAAGTTCATAAGAGGAATTGGGGCCTCCATCGCCCCAGAGAAGGAGGTTGAGATTGAATTCTGGCACAGAGATGTTACCTCCTTCTTTGGATGAGACCGAAAACTGGAAGGACAAATTCTGTAGCTGCTTGACTTTGAAAAGCGATGCACGTACGTCCTCCAAAACAAGACAAGAGAATTGTACTCATTGATTCTCCTGTAAGGTGGATCTTGGATCGAGTGAATTTCTCCACCAAGATGAACTACTCATGCTCCTGATCCTCTCTAAAATTGGTGCGTACTCCCCACTTCTTCCATACCTCTTCCTCGAAGGAGTGTCCCTTGGCGAAGTTGAGATCTGACAGTGACATGATGAGGTCAACAGGGGCTGGTGGGAAAGGTTGCCGGTGGGAGGGATGCCGGGAGTAGGAGGGTTAGGGGGGAGGGAGGGAAGCCGGGGCCGGTAGTTGGCTGCCGTGGCCGGAGTAGCCAGCGGCGCGGGCTAGCGAGGAGGGACTTTTTGGTGTGAATGTTGAACTTGTGAGATAAGCGGTTCCAAGAGTGATACAGACATCTCCGCTATTGACAGAAAGATGAAGAGAGGGAAAGAGGCACGAGAGCAGATGTAGAAAGAGAGATATAAGACTTCCCTCCATGCGGGCGGTTGGGGTTGGAGCACGCTTGAAAACAATGTCCATGGTTTCATGACCCTTATTTTGAAGAACATTTTTTCTAGTGATATAGAAGCATATGACGACTATGGTAGAGTGTCATTATCTCATCTTTTTATCATAATATTAATTATCCGGGCAATCGAATTCTTTCAATGACTTTAGCACCATGTTCTTAGCTAAAATCTACCCTGCCAGACAACATTGAGAACAACTCCATCAGTTCCCTAAAAATCTTTTCATAAAACTAGTTTTTTTGGCTTTGCGTAACCTTTAGGGGAAGTTGTCTGAAAATAAATTTTGTCAATTCCGTGAACTTCTTCTCCTAAGTCTATTTTTATTTCACTTTTCATTTAACAAAACAACCAAAATGGACCAGGGCAATGACACACGTGAAGGCTATCGGCGGGTGGCGGTGTGAGGTCCTCGGGCGGCAAGACGGGCGCATGGTGGCCGCCGGAGAGGGGCTACGGCCCGTCGTGGCGGCACGGCGTGGATCGCGGCGATGACTCGACGAGGTTCTGGCGGGGCGGCGGCTTTCCGGCGGGCTGCACGCGGAAGTTTCAGTCGGCTACAATTGAGGGAGTCCTGGATCAAGGGGTCCTCGGGCGTTCGGGCTATGTGACGTGGGCCGGACTAAGGGGCCATGAAGATACAAGACAGAAGACTTGTTCCCGTGTCCGGATGGGACTCTCCGTTGCGTGGATGGCAAGCTTGGCGTTCTATGTGAAGATTACTTTCTCTGTAAACCGACTCTGTACAACCCTAGGTCCCTCCAGTGTCTATATAAACCACAGGGTTTATTCCATAGAGACAAGGATAGTCATAATCATACAGGCTAGACATCTAGGGTTTAGCCATTACGATCTCGAGGTAGATCAACTCTTGTAACCCTATATTCATCCAAGATAATCAAGCAGGAAGTAGAGTATTGCCTCCATCAAGAGGGCCCGAACCTGGGTAAACATTGTGTCCTTGTCTCCTGTTACCTTCGATCCTCAGACGCACAGTTCGGGACCCCCTACCCGAGATCCGCCGATTTTGACACCGACATTGGTGCTTTCATTGAGAGTTCCACTGTGCCGTCGATAGAAGGTTTGATGGCTCCATCAGTCATCTACAACAATGCTGCCCTGAGGGAGGTCTTTCTCCCCGGCCATATCTTTGTGTTCGGCGGCTTCGCACTGCGGGCCAACTCGATTGGCCATCTAGAGCAGATCGACAGCTACGCCCCAAGTCACCAGATTAGTTTTGGAAATCTGGATTATGTCGCTGATATCCGGGGAGACTTGATCTTCCAAGGGTTCACGCCCCCAACCTCCACTCTGGCCTTAGATCCGGAGCGCGTCACTAGGTCCGAAGACGGGATTCCTGAGCCCGCCGGACTCTCTGCGACTACCGAGCCTAGTATGGGAGAGCCGGGGGAAGTAGTGTCGCCGGAAATCTTTATGAAGCCGGACTCTTCTCCGAACACTGGCTCCAAACCGTCGGAGTCAGCATCGTGTGAGCTCGGCCTAGGTGTTTCCTTCCCGCGTACTCCACGGACTCTCCTCCCCCTCGCCAAACCTCGCCTTTAAGCGAGGCTCTGGACTTGATGCGACCCCTCGTCATTAGAAAGGAGCAACGTCCGAACTACGCCCAGCCTGGATTAGGGGCTGAGAGCGGGGAATTTTACGTCCCACCCACCACCCACTTTGTAGCCACTGTCGAGGACATAACCGACATGCTTGACCGTAACTCCGAAGACATCTACGGTATGGACGCCGATGCCGGCGACGAACAACGACAAAATCCGCCGCATACCGGACACTGGGCGGCCACCTCCACATACGACGTATACATGGTGGATACGCCAAAAGAGGATGGCGATGAAGGCAGTAAGGATCCAATCAAGGACAATAACACTGATAAACCACCAAAGCTGCGGCATCATCGACGCCATGCAAAATCATGCCACGAAAAAAAAGCAATATCGGCAATGGAGACGATAACACTCCGGAGAACGCCGAAGACCCAGACGCCCCTGTCGAACCAACATCGGAACAAGATGATAGGGAGGAGGGGCAGGGTAACCCTGACGAGCCAGTCGGGAGCGAAGACTCGGAGGATAGAAGTTATATACCACCCTCCGAAGATGAAATAAGCCTCAGCGACAAAGACTTCATCGTGCAAGAGGAACCCCTCGGGCAAGAACGCTTTAAGCAACAGCTCATCGCAACCGCGAGGAGCCTGAAAAGGAAGCAGAACCCAATGTAGTCAGAGTCGGGATTTGGAGTCGGATCGATTTTCCTTAGACAGAATCGAGTCGTAGTATCAAGTCGTGGAATCGAGGATTCTACTAGATTTACT
The DNA here is from genome assembly GCF_018294505.1 of Triticum aestivum. Lineage (NCBI taxonomy): Eukaryota > Viridiplantae > Streptophyta > Magnoliopsida > Poales > Poaceae > Triticum > Triticum aestivum. The sequence goes on from NC_057802.1 coordinate 428,524,517, forward strand.
CAAATAAGATATTTTGTATCCACTGAAGAAATTTATATGGGTTCTATAGAGTTTTGACACTAAATATAGAGCAAAGATGTACACATCAATGCTAGTTCTATTCCACTTATTTTTATGGCTAACCTACTATTAGCTTGAAATTATGGAACATATATGGGAGGCAAATATATAGAACATTGAAATCTTCGGTGCACGAAATTTACTTATGGGTTTTTTAGAATACGTCAATAGCCGATCACTTGTATATCCGCCCTGCAGTGCCGAACCTTGAAGGGTCCTGCTCTCCTTCTCTGATCAATCTTGATGCATCCTCCTTCCCACGCCAATTCCATTTGTCGAAAAGTCTGATCCTCAATTTTGATCTAGGTTTTGAGAGCTAGATCAAAGGTGTCGACGGCTAAGCATTTGGGCTTGGGAGGGGAATAAAGGGCCAGGAGGCATGTGAAAATGGTTTGGATGATGGCATACTATCTACTACAACTAAACAAACGGCTTAGATAAATTAGTAGAATCGGACATAGTGCATAGCATAGTCGGGATTCTACAGTTTTGTACATGATTCTATGATTTGGATCGCGACTCAACATGGATTCCACCTGATCCGGATTCATAGTGGGACTTGGATCGACATGGTTTCGTAGGGTCGTGAAGTCGTAGGATTCTAGGAGTCGAGTCGGGATCCTGACTACCTTGGCAGCAACGGCTTCAAGCCGAACAGGATACGCTCAAGTACAGATGGACTAATGTCCTGGCAGCCGAGGAATACAGCCTCGCACGACCAACCAAAAGCCACCCGAAGCGCAAGTTGTTACCTCAATTCGACGTTGAGGCGCGGGAGCCCATAACATCCGCGCGTAACGCAGCCGATAAACCAGACCGGCCACCGCGTGGCCGAGACAGAACGGCTACCCAAGCCGAACACCAGCCCACATTACCCCACCGCAAAGGCAGGGAGACAGTGGCCCAGGATTACACCTACGACCTATGTCAGGACCTGGACACTAGGGCAGGCCTAGCCAGATCGATCTACGGTTCAAGGGGACATGCCCCAACACAAGAGGACGGCTATCAGGTACGGCGTGATCAACACAACCTCACTCGGGGTGAAAACCGCATAGGGACGTCCACCGAACTCCGTCGTGACGTCGCCCGTTATAGAGGCGCTGCACACCCCCTATGCTTCACCGGGGAAGTAATGGAGCACGAATTCCCAGAAGGGTTTAAACCTATGAATATCGAATCATATGACGGAACAACCAACCCCGCAGTATGGATTGATGATTTTCTTCTTCATATCCACATGGCCCGCGGTGATGATCTCCATGCCATCAAATACCTCCCATTAAATTTAAAGGGGCTAGCCCGACACTGGTTAAACAACATCCTAGAGAACTCCATTGGCAATTGGGAAGACCTGGAAGACGCCTTTCGCGACAACTTCCAAGGAACATATGTCCGGCCTCCGGACGCCGATGACCTATGTCACATCATCCAGCAGCCCGGAGAGTCAGCCGGGAAACTCTAGACTAGGTTCTTAATTAAAAAGAACCAAATTGTCGACTGCCCGGACGCCGAATCCCTCGCGGCCTTTAAGCTTAGCGTCCGAGATGAGTGGCTTGCTCGTCACCTCGGCCAAGAAAAACCGAAGTCCATGGCAGCTCTTACCGCACTGATGACCCGCTTTTGCGCGGGAGAAGATAGCTGGCTTGCTCGTAGAAGCAATAGCACCAGCAATCCTGGCACCTCCGAAGCCAGGGACGGCAATGGCAAGCCACGACGCAGTAAAAACAAGCATCGAGACAATAATGCAGGAACCCAAGACATGGCGGTCAACGCCGTATTCAGTGGCTCCAAACCGGTCAACGGAAAAAGCCATTCAAGGCAGACAAAGATGGTCCATCCGGTTTAGACAAGATACTGGATCGGCCCTATCAGATTCATGGCAGCCCTGACAAACCCGCCAACCATACCAACAGAAATTGTTGGGTTTTCAAACAAGCCGGCAAGCTCAATGCCGAACACAAAGGGAAGGGGCCGCCTAGTGATAGAGAAGACGAAGAGACTTGCCAACCGAACACCGGGGGACAGAAGCAATTTCCCCCCGAAGTAAAAAATAGTAAAGATGATATATGTGATGCATATCCCTACAAGGGAGCGCAAGCGCGCACCATGAAACGTCTACGCCATAAACCAGGTCGCCCCAAAATTCAAGCCATGGGCGGCCTGCTCGATCACTTTTGATTGCAAGGACCACCCAACCAGTCTTCGTCACGGAAGTCCGGCAGCCCTGGTCCTCGACCCAATTATCGATGGATTCCATCTCATGCGAGTCCTTATGGACGGCGGCAGTAGCCTTAATTTACTCTATCAAGACAATGTCCGCAAGATGGGCATTGTTCCTTCAAGGATCAAGCCCACTACAACTACCTTCAAGGTAGTAGTACCCGGCGTAGAAGCTCACTCCACGGGCTCAATCACATTGGAAGTTGTCTTCGGTTTGCCGGACAACTTTCGAAGTGAAGACTTGATCTTGGATATTGTCCCGTTCCGCAGTGGCTACCATGCACTGCTCGGGCGGACCGCTTTTGCTCGTTTCAATCCAGTCCCACACTATGCCTATCTAAAGCTCAAGATGCCCGGTCCACACGGCGTCATCACGATCAACGGAAACACGGAACGCTCCCCCCGTACCAAGGAGCATACCGCGGCTATCGCAGCCGAAGTACAAAGCGGCCCCGTCAAATCGCATATCTCACCAGCCATTAAGCCACCGGGCTCTATTACACTTGACCGGTTAATCTTAGAGCTGGATTAGCAGTTCCGCCTCCGCTGTTCATCGCATATACCCGCGAAGTTCGTATCGCGCGTGCATAATTATGCACTGAAAATATCTTGGTCATCGGCGGAGGCACAATACGGACAGGCCTACAATACGGTTCGCCCTCCTACAGCCTTCTTCTCCTTTTTCTAACTATTTCTTATCTTTTGCCACAGGTGAATCAAAACCTGTTCATCCTATGGACCTACAAGGACTCTTTCGGAGCCCGGTTTCATCCAAATAGCCAAAGATTGCTCCTTTTAAGGAATCCTTTTCCCTGAGGCAAAGGCAGCGAAGACGTGCGACAGGAGGTCCAAAAGATTTTTTGTCGACCAAACACTCTATTTAAAACCTGTATAGAGCCTTTTTCCTCAGCCTTCGACCCCTGGCATGTAAAATGGCCTGGGTAGTGGTGTTATAATCTGTAAGATTGCGTTCGACGTATCAATCAGATTCCAGTGAACATAATCCGTCTTCAGTACTTCCTTTTCCTCGTAGAACTATATTTTGCTTCTTCGGTTGTTTCACGCACACACCTCGGCACTAATCGCCAGGGGCTCGATATGGCAACATATTGGTTGCCAAAAAGTCCGAACAGCTCTACAGCATACTTCGGCGTCACGAGTTATATGCGAGGGGGCTGAAGCTGACGACTGGTAAACTTTCAGATTATAAAAAATGGCCGCACAGGAGGAAATAACCTTCAGGCAAGGGTATGAATATAACACAACTTTAATGTATCATAATATTGTTCTCACAATTCCGGTGCATTTATTCGAACAAAATATCCTTCGAGCACTGACCCTCTATCAAGCGGGCGCCCTCTAGGACGTCCTCCAAATAATGCTCCGGCATGCGATGGTCCTTGCCTCGGGGCGGGCCCTTAGCTGCAACATCGGTGGCCTTCATCTTTGCCCAGTACATCTTGACGTGGGCGAAGGCCATCCGGGCACCTTCTATGCATGCCGACCGCTTGACGGCGTCGATATGGGGCACCGCATCGACAAGTCGCTGCACCAAACCAAAATAGCTGTTCGGAATGGGTTCTGCCGGCCATAGACGGACCACGACGTCCTTCATGGCAGCTCTAGACATCTTGTGGAGCTCGGCCCACTGGGCCATTTGCTCGTTCAGTAACGCCGGAGGCCATGGCACGTTAAATTGTGACCAAAAAAGCTTCTCCGCAGCACGTCCTTCCTGCGCTTGGAAGAACCGCGTCACGTCGGAGACACTCTTCGGCAGGTCCAAGAACGCGTCTGGAGAACAACACAATTGATTAAGCAGAGCATACTTCGGGTCACCAAACTTAGTTTGTAAAAGAAAGGGCTTACCAGCCGCTATCTTTCCAGCTTGCCGGATCTCCTCCCGAGCCGCTCTAGACTCGGACCGTGCTTCTCTCGCCTTTCGTAAGGCCTTGTCGAGTTCAGCTGCCTTGGCTTTGTTATCCTTCTTGAGTGATTGGCATTTCCCAGTGGCATCCTTTAGCTCTTGCTCTATGGAAGATATTCTCTCCTCGCACTGGCGCCGAGTGTCCTGTTCGGCCTTTAATTCAGCACCCGCCTTCTTGGCATCTGCATTGCTCGCTCTGGCCTGCTCCTTAGCCCGGGCAAGCTCAGCCCAAAGGGTCTCAACCGCGGCAGCACCATCTACAGTTATGCAAGTCACAGTGTATAATTTTCAGCTTCGTGCTCATACTATTATACATACATAACCGGAGTGTCCCAACACATACCTTGTGCCTCGTCGAGCCGCCTGTTAATCAGAGTACTGTCCTCATCAGCTAACTCAAGTCGATGCTTTAGATCTGCAACTTCCGCAGCTTGGGCGGTCGCCATTGACATAACAGCCTGTTTTCAAATTAATTATGTCACTTCCTAAACATATCTTTTTGATCCTCTGATCACCTCCCTATGGAAGCCGACCAGAGTCTGAGGGGCTACTATCGATACACAGGCGCATTTTGCACATAAAGAGCGGTTAAGATATTGCATTACATACCTCGAAGCCTCTCAGCAGGCTCGTAAAGGCTTCATTTAATCCGCTTCTCGCGGACAGAATCCTCTCAACTACCGTACCCATTAAGGTACAATGCTCTTCTGAGATGGATGCACTTTGCAATGTGCCCATCAGAATATCCAGCACCTCCGGATTCCTGGAGGCTGCTGCGGGAGTACAGACTCCCTTCAAAGGGGTACTCTTACTCGACCCTAGAATTTTCTTCGGCTGTAAACCGGATAGTTCGAGGCCCTCACTGTTGGTCCTCGTGGGGGCTAAGCCCCCTGGACCTTTGGCGACCGAAGTATCACCCTCGAGCGCTGTCTTCATTGTCCCCTGCGCCACTTGATGGTCAGGGGAGATCCTCCGGGACGACTGTCGGTGTCAAAACCAGCAGATCTCGGGTAGGGGGTCCCGAACTGTGCGTCTAAGGTCGATGGTAACAGGAGACAGGGGACACGATGTTTACCCAGGTTCGGGCCCTCTCTATGGAGGTAATAACCTACTTCCTGCTTGATTGATCTTGATGAATATGAGTATTACAAGAGTTGATCTACCACGAGATCTGATAACCCACAAGTATAGGGATCGCAACAGTTTTCGAGGGTAGAGTATTCAACCCAAATTTATTGATTCGACACAAGGGGAGACAAAGAATATTCTCAAGTATTAGCAGTTGAGTTGTCAATTCAACCACACCTGGATAACTTAATATCTGCAGCAAAGTATTTAGTAGCAAGTAGTATGAAAGTAGTGGTAACGGCAACAAAAGTAACGGCAGCAAAAGTAATATTTTTGGTGTTTTGTAGTGATTGTAACAGTAGCAACGGAAAAGTAAATAAGCGAAGAACAATATGTGAAAATCTCGTAGGCATTGGATCGGTGATGGAGAATTATGCCGGATGCGGTTCATCATGTAACAGTCATAACATAGGGTGACACAGAACTAGCTCCAATTCATCAATGTAATGTAGGCATGTATTCTGAATATAGTCATACGTGCTTATGGATAAGAACTTGCATGGCATCTTTTGTCCTACCCTCCCGTGGCAGCGGGGTCCTAGCGGAAACTAAGGGATATTAAGGCCTCCTTTTAATAGAGTACCGGAACAAAGCATTAGCACATACTGAATACATGAACTCCTCAAACTATGGTCATCACCGGGAGTGGTCCCGATTATTGTCACTTCGGGGTTGCCGGATCATAACACATCGTAGGTGACTATAGACTTGCAAGATAGGATCAAGAACTCACATATATTCATGCAAACATAATAGGTTCAGATATGAAATCATGGCACTCGGGCCCTAGTGACAAGCATTAAGCATAGCAAAGTCATAGCAACATCAATCTCAGAACATAGTGGATACTAGGGATCAAAACCTAACAAAACTAACTCGATTACATGATAAATCTCATCCAACCCATCACCGTCTAGCAAGCCTACGATGGAATTACTCACGCACGGCGGTGAGCATCATGAAATTGGTGATGGAGGATGGTTGATGATGACGACGGCGACGAATCCCCCTCTCCGGAGCCCCGAACGGACTCCAGATCAGCCCTCCTGAGAGGTTTTAGGGCTTGGCGGCGGCTCCGTATCGTAAAACGTGATGAATCCTTCTCTCTGATTTTTTCTCCCCGAAAGTGAATATATGGAGTTGGAGTTGAGGTCGGTGGAGCGTCAGGGGGCCCACGAGGTAGGGGGGCACGCCCTAGGGGGGCAAGCGCGCCCCCCACCCTCGTGGGAAGGGTGTGGGCCCCCTGACGTGGATTTTTCTTCCAGTATTTTTCTTATTTTCCAAATAGATGTTCCGTGGAGTTTCAGGTCATTCCGAGAACTTTTGTTTCTGCACATAAATAACACCATGGAAAGTCTACTGAAAACAGCGTTAGTCCGGGTTAGTTCCATTCAAATCATGCAAGTTAGAGTCCAAAACAAGGGCAAAAGTGTTTGGAAAAGTAGATACGACGGAGACGTATCAACTCCCCCAAGCTTAAACCTTTGCTTGTCCTCAAGCAATTCAGTTGATAAACTGAAAGTGATAAAGAAAAACTTTTACAAACTCTATTTGCTCTTGTTGTTGTAAATATGTAAAGCCAGCATTCAAGTTTTCAGCAAAGATTATGACTAACCATATTCACAATAACTCTTAGGTCTCATGTTTACTCATATCAATAGCATAATCAACTAGCGAGCCATAATAAGAAATCTCGGATGACAACACTTTCTCAAAACAATCATGATATGATATAACAAGATGGTATCTCGCTAGCCCTTTCTGAGACCGCAAAACATAAATGTAGAGCACCTTTAAAGATCAAGGACTGACTAGACATTGTAATTCATGGTAAAAGAGATCCAGTCATACCCAATATAAATTAATAGTAATGGATGCAAATGACAGCTGCGCTCTCCAGCTAGTGCTTTTTAATAAGAGGGTGATGACTCAACATAAAAGTAAATACATAGGCCCTTCGCAGACGGAAGCAGGGATCTGTAGAGGTGCCAGAGCTCGGTTTTGAAATAGAGATAAATAATATTTTGAGCAGCATACTTTCATTGTCAACATAACAACCAAGAGATGGCGATATCTTCCATGCTACACACATTATAGGTGGTTCCCAAACAGAATGGTAAAGTTTATACTCCCACTCCACCAACAAGCATCAATCCATGGCTTGCTCGAAACAACGAGTGCCTCCAACAAGCAACAGTCCCAGGGGGAGTTTTGTTTGCAAATATTTTGATTTAGTTTGCATAAAGCATGGGACTGGGCATCCCGATGACCAGCCATTTTCTCGTGAATGAGGAGCGGAGTCCACTCCTCTTGAGAATAACCCGCCTAGCATGGAAGATAAGGGCAGCCCTAGTTGATACATGAGCTATTCGAGCATACAAAACATAATGTTTATTTGAAGGTTTAGAGTTTGGCACATACAAATTTACTTGGAACGGCAGGTAGGTACCGCATATAGGAAGGTATAGTGGACTCATATGGAATAACTTTGGGGTTTAAGGGATTGGATGCACAAGCAGTATTCCCGCTCAGTACAAGTGAAGGCTAGCAAAAGACTGGGAAGCGACCAACTAGAGAGCGACAACAGTCATGAACATGCATTAAAATTAATAAACATTGAGTACAAGCATGAGTAGGATATAATCCACCATGAACACAAATATCGTGAAGACTATGTTGATTTTGTTTCAACTACATGTGTGAACATGTGCCAAGTCGAGTCACTTAAATCATTCAAAGGAGGATACCACCCCACTATACCACATCACAACCATTTTAATAGCATGTTGGCACGCAAGGTAAACCATTATAACTCATGGCTAATCAAGCATGGCACGAGCAACTATGATCTCTAATTGTCATTGCAAACATGTTTATTCATAATAGGCTGAATCAGGAACGATGAACTCATCATATTTACAAAAACAAGAGAGGTCGAGTTCATACCAGCTTCTCTCATCTCAGTCATTCCATCATATATCATCATAATTGCCCTTCACTTGCATGACTGAACGATGTGAATAATAATAAGAGTGCACGTGCATTGGACTAAGCTGGATTCTGCGAGCATTCAATAAACAGGAGAAGACAAGGAAATATGGGCTCTTGGTTAATTCAACAATAATGCATATAAGAGCCACTTCAACAATTTAATTATGGTCTTCTCCTATCGACCCCCAAAGAAAAAAAGAAAAAAAACTATTTACACGGGAAAGCTCCCAACAAGCAAAAGAAGAACGGGAAATCTTTTTGGGTTTTCTTTTTAATTATTACTACTACATCAAGAAAAGTAAACTAACTAAAAGTTACTACTAATTTTTTTGGTTTTTCTTAAAGTTTATCAAACACACAAGAAGAAAGCAAGAAAAAGAAAATAAACTAGCACGGATATTACAATGAAAGAGTATGAGCACCGACATCTAGCAATGAGTGTGTGAACATAAATGTAATGTCGGTGGGAAATACGTACTCCCCCAAGCTTAGGCTTTTGGCCTAACTTGGTTCATTGCCACGGATGGCCTGGCGGATATCCGTAGTTGTAGCTGGGGTCGTACTGAGATGAAGAAGACTCTGATTGCCAGTGGCTGGCAGTCATCTCCGGATCCCAAAAGTAATCAGACTGTCGTGGAGGCTCAAATTGTGGTTCCGGCTCCGTGGCTGATATAGGGTTCCGGTAGGCGTGAATGGCCGCCCACGGAACGAGATACGGACCTGTAGATAAATTAAACAAGGAGGGAGCAGGCAAGATAATAGTCTCAGGGTGATGCTTATCAAAGAACAATTTGAATTTAAGCTCCCCTTCCTTGTTCTTAACAATAAAGTCATGGGCTACCATACTCTTATAATCCAAATAAGCATTGGGCAGGAATTTTTCTTCTTTTTCATAGTGCCTAATAGGTATATTATAATATGCAGCAAGGCGTAAAGCGTAAATACCTCCAAAGATGGGACCCTTAGTACGGTTCAGACTTAACCGTTTAGCAATAATACCGCCCATACTAACAGTATTATCGGAAAATAAACCATGGAACAAAATGATAATATCAGGAACACTAAGGTTTCCACAGTTCCTGCGACCAATTAAGCAACGACTAGCAAATATGGCAAAGTAGCGTAAAGCAGGAAAATCTATGCTAGTGATTCTTGCATCGGAAACCTTCCTGGTTTCCCCCATAGTAATGGTGTCAATAAACCCGTCCACATCTTTACGATGTGGTTCATCTAAGGTACCCTCGAAGGGTATTTTGCAAACCTTGCAAAATTCATCTAGTGGCATCTTCTTAACAACATCATATAAATGAAACTCTACTGAAGGAGGTGATTCCTTAGGATAATAGTGGAAGTTTTGCACAAAAGTATTGGTGAGTAAGAGATACTGATGACGTTGGTCGCGGAGGAAGTCGGTGAGGCCAGCATTCTCAGCCAATGAATAGAAATCATCATAAATCCCGGCTTCTCTCAAGAAATCATCAGAAGGCCATTCACACGGCCCGACCTCCGCGGTGCGAGGCAAATTATATTTGGTCTTCTGTGCTTCTTCATTTTCCTTTTCCTTCAAGCTTCGGCTCGATGAGTCCCTCAAAAATCTCTTCATTATTTTCTGAAAAATTCTGAATTTTTTAGTAACTTCAAACAAAAGTGAACTAAGCTCAACAAAATTGATAGCAACTACTCCTACAAGTGCCTAGAGCCTATATCATGCATTAGAACTACTTGGAACCATATAAATTTGACATGCAAGCTCAAGAACATGGTCACCTAGGCAGCACAAATTTGCAATGAATAGAGCACTAGAACAAAAACTAATTGGACCAATGGAGGAGTCACATACCAAGGAACAATCCCCCCAAGCAGTTTTGTGAGAGGTACTTTGAGCAAGGAGATCGAAAATCGCAGCAAAATGAGCTAGAACTCGTGCTTGAGCTGGATATTGGTGTTTTTGGGAGGAAGAAGAAGTGTGTGGGTGCAGGAATAAGTGGAGGGGGCCACCATGGGCCCACGAGGTAGGGGGGCGCGCCCTCCACCCTCGTGGCCAGGTGCTTGCCCCTCCTGCTGTGTTCTCAGTGCCAGATATTCTCAAATATCTAGAAAAATCATATTTCATTTTCAGGGCATTTGGAGAACTTTTATTTTCGGGGTATTTTTATATTGCACGGATAAATCAGAAAACAGACAGAAAAATACTATTTTTACTTTATTTCAACTAAATAACAGAAAGTAGGTAGAGGGTACAGAAGGTTGTGCCTTCTAGTTTCCTCCATCTCATGCTCATCAAAAGGAATCCACTGACAAGGTTGATCAAGTCTTGTTAACAAACTCATTCCGAATAACATGGAACCGGAGAAATTTCGAATAACACTATGTTACCTCAACGGGGATATGCACATCCCCAATAATAAGAATATCATATTTCTTCTTGACAGTAGGAAGAGGAAATTCAAAACCTCCAAATATAAACGATGGAATTTTTCCAATAGGATTGATACTATGAACTTGAGGTTGTTTCCTCGGAAGTGTACCGTATGCTCATTACCATTAACATGAAAAGTGACATTGCCTTTGTTGCAATCAATAACAGCCCCTGCAGTATTCAAAAAAGGTCTTCCAAGAATAATAGACATACTATCGTCCTCGGGAATATCAAGAATAACAAAGTCCGTTAAAATAGTAACGTTTGCATCCACAACAGGCACATCCTCACAAATACCGACAGGTATAGCAGTTGATTTATCAGCCATTTGCAAAGATATTTGAGTAGGTGTCAACTTATTCAAATCAAGTCTACGATATAAAGAGAGGCATAAGACTAACACCGGCTCCAAGATCACATAAAGCAGTTTTAACATAGTTTATTTTAATGGAGCATGGTATAGTGGGTACTCCTGGATCTCCAAGTTTCTTTGGTATTCCACCCTTAAAAGTATAATTAGCAAGAATGGTGGAAATATCAGCTTCCGGTGTCTTTCTTTTATTTGTGACAATTTCTTTCATATACTTAGCATAAGGATTCATTTTGAGTATATCAGTCAATCGCATACGCAAGAAGATAGGTCTAATCATTTCAGCAAAGCGCTCAAAATCCTCATCATCCTTTTTCTTGGATGGTTTGGGAAGAAAAGGCATGGGTTTCTGAACCCAAGGTTCTCTTTCTCTACCGTGTTTCCTAGCAACAAAGTCTCTCTTATCATAACGTTGATTCTTTGATTGTGGGTTATCAAGATCAACAGCAGGTTCAATTTCTACATCATTGTCATAACTAGGTTGAGCATCATCATGAACGTCATCATTAGCATTTTCATTAGGTTCATGTTCATTACCAGATTGTGTTTCAGCATCAGAGATAGAAATATCATTTGGATTCTCAGGTGTTTCAGCAATAGGTTCACTAGAAGCATGCAAAGTCCTATCATTTTTCTTTTTCTTCTTTTTAGAAGGACTAGGTGTGTCAATATTATTTCTCTGAGAATCTTGCTCAATTCTCTTAGGGTGGCCTTCAGGATACAAAGGTTCCTGAGTCATTCTACCAGTTCTAGTAGCCACTCTAATAGCATAGTCATTTTTCTTACTATTCATTTCATTGAGCAAATCATTTTGAGCCTTAAGTACTTGTTCTACTTGAGTGGTAACCATAGAAGCATGTTTAGTAATGAGTTTAAGTTCACCTTTAACTCTAGACATGTAATCACCCAAGTGTTCAAGCGTATCGGAATTGTATTTCAATTGTCTACCAAATAAGCATTGAAGTTTTCTTGTTTGCATCTATAGAAAGAATTTACCTTTACTACCTGCGTCGGGTTATCAAGACCATGAGGTTCTACAATAGGTAATGGATTAAGATCATATGTTTCTTCAACAGGCGGTAGATTAAGACCATGTATTTCTTCAATAGGTGGTAAATTCTTAACATCTTCAGCTTTAATACCCTTTTCTTTCATAGATTTCTTTGCCTCTTGCATATCTTCAGGACTGAGAAATAGAACACCTCTCTTCTTCGGAGTTGGTTTAGGAATAGGCTCAGGAGCTGGCTCAGGAAATGTCCAATTATTTTCATTTGTCAACATATTATTCAATAGAATTTCAGCTTCATCCGGTGTTCTTTCCCTGAAAACAGAACCAGCACAACTATCCAGGTAATCTCTGGAAGCATCGGTTAGTCCATTATAAAAGATATCAAGTATTTCATTTTTCTTAAGAGGATGATCAGGCAAAGCATTAAGTAACTTAAGAAGCCTCCCCCAAGCTTGTGGGAGACTCTTTTCTTCAATTTGCACAAAATTGTATATTTCCCTCAAAGCAGCTTGTTTCTTATGAGCAGGGAAATATTTAGCAGAGAAGTAATAAATCATATCCTGGGGACTACGCACACAACCAGGATCAAGAGAATTAAACCATATCTTAGCATCACCCTTTAATGAGAACGGAAATATTTGAAGGATATAAAGATAGAGAGATCTCTCATCATTAGTGAACAGGGTGGCTATATCATTTAATTTAGTAAGATGTGCCACAACAGTTTCAGATTCATAGCCATGAAAAGGATCATATTCAACCAAAGTAATTATATCAGGATCAACAGAGAATTCATAATCCTTATCAGTAACACAGATAGGTGAAGTACAAAAGCAGGGTCAGGTTTCATTCTAGCATTAAGAGATTGCTGCCTCCATTTAGCTAATAACCTCTTGAGCTCATATCCATCTTTGCAAGGTAAAATATCTAAAGCTGCTTCTTTTTCAAAAACATAACCCTCAGGGATAACAGGCGAGTCTTCATCATCACTTTCATCAATATAATCAGTTTCAATAATTTCTTTCTCTCTAACCCTAGCAATTTGTTCATCAAGAAATTCACTAAGTGGCACAGTAGTATCAAGCATAGAAGTAGTTTCATCATAGGTATCATGCTTAGCAGAAGTGGCATCATCAACAACATGCGACATATCAGAACGAATAGCAGAAGCAGGTTTAGGTGTCGCAAGCTTACTCAAAACAGAAGGTGAATCAAGTGCAGAGCTAGATGGCAGTTCCTTACCTCCCCTCGTAGTTGAGGGATAAATTGTTGTCTTAGCGTCTTTCAAGTTCTTCATAGTGACCAGCAGATATAAATCCCAAGTGACTCAAAGAATAGAGCTATGCTCCCCGGCAATGGCGCCAGAAAATAGTCTTGATAACCCACAAGTATAGGGGATCGCAACAGTTTTCGAGGGTAGAGTATTCAACCCAAATTTATTGATTTGGCACAAGGGGAGCCAAAGAATATTCTCAAGTATTAGCAGTTGAGTTGTCAATTCAACCACACCTGGATAAGTTAATATCTGCAGCAAAGTATTTAGTAGCAAGTAGTATGATAGTAGTGGTAACGGTAACAAAAGTAACGACAGCAAAAGTAATATTTTTGGTGTTTTGTAGTGATTGTAACAGCAGCAACGGAAAAGTAAATAAGCGAAGAACAATATGTGAAGCTCGTAGGCATTGGATCGGTGATGGAGAATTATGCCGGATGCGGTTCATCATGTAACAGTCATAACATAGGGTGACACAGAACTAGCGCCAATTCATCAATGTAATGTAGGCATGTATTCCGAATATAATCATACGTGCTTATGGAAAAGAACTTGAATGACATCTTTTGTCCTACCCTCCCGTGGCAACGGGGTCCTAGCGGGAACTAAGGGATATTAAGGCCTCCTTTTAATAGAGTACTGGAACAAAGCATTAGCGCATAGTGAATACATGAACTCCTCAAACTATGGTCATCACCGGGAGTGGCCCCGATTATTGTCACTTCGGGGTTGCCGGATCATAACACATAGTAGGTGACTATGGAATTGCAAGATAGGATCAAGAACTGACATATATTCATGAAAACATAATAGGTTCAGATCTGAAATCATGGCACTCGGGCCCTAGTGACAAGCATTAAGCATAGCAAAGTCATAACAACATCAATCTCACAACATAGTGGATACTAGGTATCAAACCCTAACAAAACTAACTCGATTACATGATAAATCTCATCCAACCCATCACCGTCCAGCAAGCCTACGATGGAATTACTCACGCACGGCAGTGAGCATCATGGAATTGGTGATGGTTGATGATGACGACGGCGACGAATCCCCCTCTCCGGAGCCCCGAACAGACTCCATATCAGCCCTCCCGAGGGGTTTTAGGGCTTGGCGGTGGCTCCGTGCCGTAAAACGCGATGAATCCTTCTCTCTGATTTTTTTCTCCCCGAAAGTGAATATATGGAGTTGGAGTTGAGGTCGGTGGAGCGTCAGGGGGCCCACGAGTTAGGGGGCACGCCCCCACCCTCATGGGCAGGGTGTGGGCCCCCTGACGTGGATTTTTCTTCTAGTATTTTTCTTATTTTCCAAATAGATGTTCCGTGGAATTTCAGGTCATTCCGAGAACTTTTGTTTCTGCACATAAATAACACCATGGAAAGTTTGCTGAAAACAGCGTCAGTCCGGGTTAGTTCCATTCAAATCATGCAAGTTAGAGTCCAAAAAAGGGCAAAAGTGTTTGGAAAAGTAGATACGACGGAGATGTATCAAGATCGTAATGGCTAAAACCCTAGAAGTCAAGCATGTATGATTATGATTGTCCCCATGGACTAAACCCTCCGGTTTATATAGACATCGGAGGGGACTAGGGTTCTACAAAGTCGGTTACAGAGAAAGGAATCTTCATATCTTGGACGTCGAGCTTGCCTTCCACGCAATGGAGAGTCCCATCCGGACACGGGTGAGAGTCTTCGGTCTTGTATCTTCACAGCCCATCAGTCCGACCCATGTCCAATAGGCCGGACGTCCGAGGACCCCTTAGTCCAGGACTCCCTCAGTAGCCCCTGAACCAGGCTTCAATGACGAGGTGTCCGGCGCGCAGATTGTCTTCGGCATTGCAAGGCGGGTTCCTCTTCCGAATACTCCAAAACAACCCGCGAACACAAAGAACGTGTCCGGCTCTGCAAAACAAGTACTGCACAGAACCGTAGAGAGTATAATATTTCGCGAGTCCAATCTACTGACAAATTTTTGTAGCATGATGCCACGTCACCACCCGGTCATTATTTCAAACCGTTTTTCGGCCTGCCGCTCCATGTTTTGAGATGCGGTTCCATTGGCACGTCTTGTCAAAGCAAAGATCGTGTCCCCTTATTGCGGGATCCTCATCAATACGAGCGTGGGTAACCTAACCGTGCCGTCTGCGCGGCCCTTGGGAACAGGTGAGTTTTAAGGCAAGTGGGGAGGCGCTTGATATTCGCAGCCTTTATAAAGGGATAAGGATTTCACTTTTTCACCCACGCCTTCTTCCTCCTTGCCCATCCATTCTCGAGCTCCAGCGCCCAAGCTTCCATCCTTTCCACCTCAAAAAAAGCTCTCCAGCCATGTCCAGCTCTGGAGCGCAGGGCAAGTGGATGGTTTCCTCCGTCAAGGAGAAGGACATCACCGAGCTCCGGGAGGCCGGGTACTTAGCCCCGGAAATCACTCACCGGCTTCCAGCCCCAGGGCAGATCATCCCTAACCCGGAGCCCCATGAGAGGGTGGTATTCATCCCTCATTTCGTCCGCGGACTGGGATTCCATCTTCACCCATTTGTCCGCGGACTCATGTTCTACTACGGGGTGGACTTCCACGATCTGGCCCCCAATTCTTTCCTCAACATCTCGGCATTTATCGTCGTGTGCGAGGCCTTCCTCCGCATCCCACCCCACTTCGGACTGTGGCTCAAGATTTTCAATGTGAAGCCGAAGGTGGTGGATGGTCAACACGCAGAGTGCGAAGGCGCCATGGTGAGCAAGATGCCCAACGTCACATGCCCCAAAGGTACCTTCGTAGAGACCATAAAAGGGTGGCAACAGCTATGGTTCTATGTCACAGAACCCCGCGACTCCACCTGGGCCGCGGCTCCCGAATTTAAGTCCGGGGCCCCAATGCGGCTCACATCCTGGCTCGAGAAGGTTCTAGACTGGGCTTCGTTAGATGAGCTGACGCCGCTGCAGACACGTATCAACAGCATGTTGGACAAGAACATTAAGCTCGTCAATGTGATCCAGGTGATGCTTGTTCGCCGGATCCTTCCCTGCCAGCGCCGAACTTGCCATTTGTGGGAGTTTGATGCGGCTAAGCACCAGACCTTGCAATGGTTCTTCGGCACTAAGAACGAAGATATCTGGAAGGTGCTATTCAAGGAAAACCAGACGTGGCCAGAGACGACCGAGGACCGCGGTCACGACCTGGCTCATCCAGCCAGTCCGGCAAGTTCTCCATATTACGAGGTACATCCTCCCCCTGTATATTCGAGGAAGATGTCTGAGCTTCCCAATCTAACTTTTAGGGCTGGACAAAGAAGGCGAAGTGAATCCAGTGTCCGGCTCCACTGCCCAAGGACCCAGCTATCCCGCGTCTGATGAAGATGCTGGTTCCGGCGCCCTATCAGGCGCCGGAGAAGAAGGCCAAGAAAAAGGCCAAGGAGACCAGAAGTGGTCTCCGTCGCAAGGGCGCTTCGGACGTGACGTCCGAAGACGCCGAGACTCACTCCTCCGCCGCCGACGAGGAGGAGGAGGAGGAAAGAAATTCTCCCTCTGAGGGGGGCAGGAAGAAGAGGGCGGCCTCCACAAAGCTGGAGGCAGAGGCATCCAAGAAGGGGAAGGTCTCCCTCGCAGATAACTCCGTGTGGGACATTGATAGCAGCCCAGAGCAGCGCCCCCGAGATAAGCCTCAGGCCGAAACGTGAGTACTCAAAGAACCTGACACATTCATATATCCGCCTCTTTACTTCGTAGTTTTAACGTGTTGAATCATGCACTTGCAGTCCGACTCGCTCCGTCCTCGAGCGGTCCTTATCGTCGGGGAATTCGCTGGCCTCGAAGGTGATGGAAAGCGGGTCCCTTCCGTCGACCTCCTCTCCCAGGGCCATGGATGACACCGAGGTGTTATCTTGAAGGATCCCAGGCCAGGGAGAGGTGCGGGAGGCCATCAGGGCGGCGCCATAGGGTGAAACCTCGGCCGCTGGACACATGGGGGAGCGAATTCTCATGGAGACTGGCGATGGGGGCCATATCCAATTCGGCCCTCAGCCGAATACGGACCCGGAGACCTATACGGCTCCAGAATCTGGCAAGCAGCCTCCTCTGAAAGAAGGAGGTGTGCCCATTCCGCTGGTGACCTCTGTCCAACCAGAGGTACCGGACACTCTACTGGAAGCGCTGCGAAGTGCTTCCATTGTTGAGGAACACCGTACCCTCATGGGTACGGTGATTGAGAAGATTCAGTCCGCCAAGAGCGGACTGACCGAAGCCTGCACCAGCCTTCTAACAGGCTTTGAGGTAAGCAACACAATTATGTGAAAAGAATGTCACAGTATAGATAGTAGCCCCGGAGACTCTGTCTGGTGTTCGGAAAGAAAAACGGACAGAGGATCAAATAGCTTTCGTAGGAGACTAACCATATATGTCTATGTGAATAAGCAGGCTTCGTTGCTAGCCACGACTTCTCATGCTGCCGAAGTCTCCGGACTGAAGCAGAGTCTGGATCGGGCCGAGGAAGAGCTCGGCCGAGTGAAAAAACAACTAGAGGACAAGCAAGGTATGTAATGACTTTTTGTGTATCAGAAGGGATTGATGATTTATGTTGACTATAGTGCCACGGTATTTGTAGGAGCGGTGACCGAGGTGGAGGCCCTTAAAAAGGCGCTGGCCGAGGCCAAAAACAAAGCGGCAAAGGAGCAAGCCGCCCGTGAAAAACATGAGGCCAGGGTTGAGGAGGTCCAGCAGGAGCTCCAGGACGCCGTTAAGAAATGCGAGTCCTTGGAGCGCAATATTGCGGATCAAGAGACCGAACTCGCCAAGGCTCGCCAAAGCGCACAAGATGCCCGGGTTGAAACCCAGGGCGCCCTCCAGGAAATCCAAGAGGCCAGGAAAATCGCGGCGGGTAAGGCTTTTATTATGCAAAGCAAGTATGTGAAGAAGAGATATCTCTTACTAACCCGAATGTGGAGTTCTCTAGGGGCATTTGCGGATCTGCCGCGCAGTGTTTCTGACGCTGCAGAATTCTTCCGAGCCGAAGAGGGGAGCTCAACGAAGAAGCTGTTCTGGTCGGAATACCTTGCGCCAGAACATCTGGTGTCCTTTAGCGATCAACTAAAACAGCTGGTCGAACTGCATAGGGTGGCCAAACTAGCCATGAAGGAATTGATAATCCGGCTTTGGCCTGCCGAAGCTATACCCAGCAGCTACTTCGGCCTCGTGAAGCGGCTGGTCAATGCCTGCCCCCGGCTTGACATCATCAAGCGGTCGGTCTGCATCGAGGGTGCGCGGATGGCCTTCGCCCGCGTCAAGGTGCAGTGGGCGAAGATGAACACCGTCAAGCTCGCGACCGAAGGGCCGCCCGCTGGAAAGGAGCACTACACGCCCGAGCGGAATTTTGAAGATGTAGCATTGTAGCGGAGCAATGTGCTAAGGAAGTTATTTTTGAATGAAATACTTTCATGTTATCCTGTCCCGTATGGTGGAACAATGATGTTATGTAATATAATGCTTGTTATTATTAAAATTCTACCTCCTGTGCGGCTGTTTTTATTAAATCTTGGGAGTTGGCCAGTCGTCTGCTTCAGCCCCCACATAGGTAGTACGGGGGTATCCGGGATGGAATCTAAACACTCTTGACCCAAAAACTTGGTCCTTGAAGGAGGTATTTAGCGCAACGAACCAGGCAATCGGACTATGTGGCTTTATCACCCTCACTAAGCCATAGGAGTTTGACAATAAAAATGTAGGCGCAACCCTAGTTAGCTTTTAATCCGGACTAGGGTGCTGTAAACGCCAGATCGGACTGAGGCCGATCAATCGCGTAATGCGGAAAAAATCGCAAAACATTTGTAACCTCCGAATAGCTGATCGGCTCACGCCGCATCATGACAGTCAGTTTTCGGCTTTCTCTACTGAGGTGCTCGTCTGGATAAACCAGGACACAATCGCAGTAGTTCTCCCTTTACTACCCTAGCCGATAGAGCGGAACGTAAGGTAGTAAGCACAGGAGCCGGGCAACCCAACTATTGACCAAAGACATGATTCGGAGCCAATGCATATAATGCTAAAATTCGGGGCGCCGAACTGTACTGTAAAAGTGTTCGGACTTTTGTTGCCATAGTATGGAGCGTAATAAAGCCCCTGGCCAATTAAAGCATACCAAAGTGTGCGTGCGCAATCGATAAGAATAACGAAATAAAATGAGATTGTAAGCTAGTGCCACGTAAGTAGGGCCGCCAATAGTTCTCGTTGTAATTTGATTGATACGTCAAAACGTATTTGTACAAGTAGTGCGATAAGCACCCTGGCTATTTAACATGCCAAGACCAAGGGGGAGCTACGTGCGAGTCCTGAGAATAGGTAGGACGATCATCGAAGAGAACGTCTAGAGATTCCCCCACACGTGTGTGCCGCCTTGATGTATCCGTCCCTCGAAAGGACCGACGATCAGGTCACCGTTAGGGATCTGTGGAAAAGAAACCTGAAAAAGATATAAAAGGAAAAGTGAAAGTATGTGTATCCGGGGAAGGTTGAAGCCGTATTGTGGACCACAGTCTGGTTATGCCTCCGTCTCTGCCCATGGTATTTTGAGTGCGTAGTTATGTGTGTGCGGTACGTATGAAACCATTTGGTCAGGACTGAGATGGAGGCCGAATTGCTAGTCTGACTCCTGACGAGCCGGACTGTCAAGCTGTGGAGTAGTCCGGACTCGTTTGACAGTGTCCGGGAGCTTGGTCGCTGAATTAAAATTCTACCTTAAAAGGCCGCTCTGTACTTCTGTTGCCAGGGCTGCAGTGTGTTCTTCAGTATGGAGGGAACGCTGTGTGTTTCCATTGACTGTTATGACCCCGCGTGGTCCGGGCATCTTGAGCTTGAGATAAGTGTAGTGTGGCACCGCATTAAATTGAGCGAATGCGGTTCATCCGAGCAGTGCGTGATAGCCACTGCGGAAGGGGACGATTGAGGGAGTCCTGGACTAAGGGGTCCTCGGGCGTCCGGCCTGTTAGCCATGGGCCGGACTGATGGGCTGTGAAGATGCGAAGACCGAAGACTGCACCCGTGTCTGGATGGGACTCTCCTTGGCGTGGAAGGCAAGCTTGGCGACCGAATATGTAGATTCTTTTCCTTTGTAACCGACCTTGTGTAACCCTAGATCCTCTCGGTGCCTATATAAACCGGAGGACTTAGTCTGGAAAGGGGGGATATACTCATTACCATAGTCATACAGGCTAGACTTCTAGGGTTTAGCCATTACGATCTCGTGGTAGATCAACTCTTGTAATACTCATATTCATCAAGATCAATCAAGCAGGAAGTAGGGTATTACCTCCATAGAGAGGGCCTGAACCTGGGTAAACATCGTGTCCCCTGTCTCCTGTTACCATCGACCTTAGACGCACAGTTCAGAACCCCCTACGCGAGATCCGCCGGTTTTGACACCGACATTGGTGCTTTCATTGAGAGTTCCACTGTGTCGTCGACGAAAGGTTCAATGGCCCCTTCAATCGTTGATAGTGACGCTGTCCAAGGAGAAACCTTCCTCCTCAGACAGAACTTCGTGTTCGGCGGCTTCGCACTGCGGGCCAACTCGTTTGGCCACTAGGATCATATAGATAGCTACGCCCCTGGCCATCAGGTCAGATTTTGGAGCTTGAACTATGTCGCGGACATCCGTGGAGATTTGATCTTCGCCGGCTTCGAGACCGCGGCGACCGCTCCCGGTCACCTTGATGAACATGACCTAAATCTGGCGTCAGACTGCATCTAGGAGATAGCTCCTGCGACCACTCCGGCCTTTGATCCAGAGCACACTGCGACATCCAAGGATTGGAGGTTCAAGCCCACCACGGAAGCCACAGATTCCCCGGCATTGGAGCCGCACATGGACTTAATCTCACGCAACACTCGTGTCACCGGAACTCCGGACTCTTCTCCAGGTATAAGTTCTGAACCATGTGAGTCCGCGGATACCGAACTCGATCGCTTGTCGATCTTTGAGTCTAGCACCGCAGATATCTTCCAGCATTCTCCCTTGGGTGATGTGCTAAATTCGTTAAGAAACTTGTCCTTGGCGGGGGACTCACAGCCGAATTATGTCCGGTTCGAACTGGAGGCTGATGATGAAGGAGAATTTCGCTTCCCACCCACCACCCACTTCATAGCCACTGTTGAAGACTTAACCGACACACTTGACTATGACTCCGAAGACATTGACGGCATGGACGATGATGCCGGAGACGAGGAGGCCCAAAACCCGCCGTTCACCGGACGATGGAAGGCCACTTCCTCATATGATGTCTACATGGTAGATACGCCGAAAAATAATAGCGGCGATGACAAGGAAAACCTAGCAAAGGAGGACCCTCCTAAAACACAACCAAAGCGCCGGCGTCAGCGGCGCCGCTCTAAATCCCGCCGCAGCAGGGATAGCAACACCGGCACAGGAGACGACAACACACTCCGGATGGTGCCGAAGACACAGAAGAACCCGATGAACAAACTGCCGAACGAGACAATCTGGAATGAGGGCATGCCAGGTCTAATGAACAGGCCATAGAAGAAGACTCGGAGGACGGTAGATACCGTCCGCCCTCCAAGGAGGAGGTGAGCCTCGGCAACGAAGACTTCATCGCTCCTGAGGAACCCCTGTAGCAGGAGCGCTTCAAGTGCCCGCTAATAGCCACCGCAAGGAGCCTGAAAAAGAAACAGCAGCAGCTTCAAGCTGACCAAGATCTGCTCGTCGACAGATGGACTGATGTCCTGGAAGCCAAAGAATATGACCTCAGACGCCCAGCCAAGAGTTACCCAAAGTGAAGGTTGCTACCTCAGTTCGATGAAGAGGCGCCGGAGCCCGTACCTCCCTCGTGTAACGCGGCCGACTGAACACTACGCGGTCAGGACAGTGCGGCGGATCGACCACCTCCTGGTCGGGATAGAGCGGCAATTCAGGCCGAACAGCCCGCCCCGCCGCCACGGAAAAATAGAGACAAAATAGTTCGGGGCATACATACGACCGCCGGCAAACCCTGGGCAGTAGAGCAGGACATACAAGATCGATCTACGGATCGCGAGGACGTGCCTCAACATGCGAAGACGGCTACCTATTCGGACATGACAAACCTAATCACGCTCGAGCCGATAACCATAGACGGACTCCATCGGAGTTACGTCGCGACGCGGCCCAATATAGAGGCGCCGCACACCCTCTTTGCTTCACTGATGAAGTAATGGACCATGAATTCCCCGAAGGGTTCAAGCCCGTCAATATCGAATCATACGACGGAACAACCGATCCCGCGGTATGGATCGAGGATTTTATTCTCCACATTCACATGGCCCGCAAAGATGACCTCCATGCTATCAAATGCCTCCCACTAAAACTCAAAGGGCCAGCTCGGCACTGGTTAAACAGCCTGCCTGAAAACTCCATCAGCAGCTGGGAGGACTTGGAAGAAGCCTTTCTTGAAAACTTCCAAGGTACATACGTCCGGCCGCCAGACGCCGATGACTTAAGTCACATAGTTCAACAGCCCGGAGAGTCAGCCAGGAAATTCTGGACTAGGTTCCTAACTAAAAAGAACCAGATCGTCGATTGTCCGGATGCAGAAGCCCTAGCGGCCTTTAAACATAGCATCCGCGATGAATGGCTCGCCCGCCACCTCGGCCAAGAAAAGCCAAAATCTATGCCCGCCCTCATGACCCGCTTTTGTGCGGGTGAGGACAGCTGGCTGGCTCGTAGTAAAAATACGGCCAGCAAGGCAGGCCCCTTCGAGGCCAAAAACAACAACAGCAAGCCCCGACGCAGCAGACACAAACGCCGAAGCAATGGCGATAGCACCGATGAAACTGCTGTACACGCCAGATTCAGCGGCTCCAAGTCCGGTCAGTGGAAAAAGTTGTATCAAAGAAACAATCAGGGACCATCTAGCATGGACCGCATACTTGACCGTCCGTGCCAAATTCATGGCACCCCGCACAAAGTAGCTAATCATACCAACATAGACTGCTGGGTTTTTAAGCAAGCCTGCAAGTTAAACACCGAGAATAAGGAAAAGGGATCGCAGAGCGAGGACGATGACAAGGAGCCCCTGCAGCCAACCACAGGGGGACAGAAGAAGTTTCCCCCTCAAGTCAAAACAGTAAACATGATATACGCTACACACATCCCCAAAAGGGAGCGCAAGCGTGCACTAAGGGACGTTTATGCGATAGAGCCAGTCGCCCCAAAATTCAACCCATGGTCATCATGCCCGATCACTTTTGATCGTCGGGATCATCCGACCAGTATCCGGCACGGCAGATCAGCCGCACTAGTCCTAGACCCAATCATCGACGGATTCCACCTAACGCGAGTCCTCATGGACGATGGCAGCAGCCTCAATCTGCTCTATTAGGACACAGTATGCAAAATGGGCATTAACCCATCACAGATCAAACCTACAAGGACTACCTTTAAGGGAGTCATACCAGGCGTAGAGGCCCGCTGTACGGGCTCAATCACACTAGAAGTTGTCTTCGGATCTCCGGATAACTTCCGAAGCGAGGAGTTAATCTTCGATATCGTCCCCTTTCGCAGCGGCTACCACGCACTGCTCGGACGAAACGCATTCGCTCGATTCAATGGAGTGCCACACTATGCCTATCTTAAGCTCAAGATGCCCGGTCCATGCGGCGTTATCACGGTCAATGGAAATACGGAACGCTCCCTCCGTACAGAGGAGCACACCGCCGCCCTAGCAGCAGAAGTACAGAATGGCCTTCTCAAGCAGAACCATAATCCGCCTGCCGTGCACCTGGACACCGTTAAGAAGGTCCGGACTACGCTGCAACAGGACAGCTCGACTCGTCAAGAGCTCGATTAGCAATTTGGCCTCCGTCCCAGCCCCGATCAGGCAGTGGCATTTGTACCACGCGTACATAATTACGCACTAGAAATCCCATGGGCATCGACTGAGGCACAACTAGCTTGTGGTCCACAGTTTGGCTCGACCGATCCCGGAGACACATATACTGTCAATGTTTCCTTTTTCCTTTTCCAGGTTTATTTTACATAGGCCTTCTTCGACGGCCCGACCACCGATCATGTCAAAGGATAAAAACACCAAGGAGGCAAGGAGCTTTGGCATACAAGGGAATCTCCAGGTGGTCTCTGCTAACGATTGCTATACCTGTTTTACATACCCGCACGCAGCTTGCTCTTGGTCATGGCATCTTAAATAGCCTTACTTGCTTATCGCATTTCTTGTACAAGTACGCCTCGACGTATTAATCACATTACAATGGTAAATAAATGGTAGCATCAGCTTATTACTTGATTTTCTCCTTGCCTTTGTACTTATTACTCATCGAATCCGTACACCCTGGTACGTATCACTTCGCCAAGGGCTTCATCACGCCCCACATCACGGCAATAAAGTCCGAACACTTTTAAAAGTACAGTTCGGCACCCCGAACTTATAGCATTATATGCATCGGCTCCGAATCATGTCTTTGGTCAATAGTTGGGTTGCCCGGCTCCTGTGCTTACTACCTTATGTTCCGCTATATCGGCTAGGGTAGTAAAGGGAGAACTACTGCGATTTTGTCCCGGTTCTTCCGGACGAGCACCTCAGTAGAGAAAGCCGAAAGCTGACTGTCATGATGCAGCAAGAGCTGGTCAGCTGTTCGAGAGGTTTCAAATCCTTAGAGATTTTTTCCGCTTTATGCGAGGAATCGGTTTTTATCCGACCAGGCGTGCATAGCGCCCCTAGCTCGGCCTTCCAAACACCAGGGGCTTCGCCAAGATTCTTATTGTCAAACCCCTATGGCTACGTGAGGGTGATAAAAGCCGTATAGTCCGATTGCCTTGTTCGTTGCACTAAACACCTCCTTTCAGGTCCAGAATGTGGAGTAAACAGTGTTTAGATTTATCACGAACACCCCCGTAGTATCTACATGGGGGCAGAAGCCGATGACTGGTTAACCGTCAGGTTACATAAACGGCAGCACTGGAGGTAAAATTTTAAGAGTCACAACCATTATATTACATAACGACCTTGTTTCATGTTACAAGACAGGATAACATGAATGTTTTCATGGGAATATAACATCCTTCGGACATTGCTCCGCCACGAGGCGGGATCCCTCCAGGACACCATCAAAATATAGCTCGGGTCGGCGGTGCTCCATGCCCTCAGGCGGCCCTTCGATCATCAGCTTCTTGGCATCCATCTTCACCCAGTGCGTCTTGACGTGGGCGAAGGCCATCCGTGCACCTTCAATGCAGACCGACCGCTTTATGACTTCAAGCCGCGGACAGGCACTAACAAGCCGCTTCACAAGTCCGAAGTAGCTGCTGGGCATAGGCTCGGCAGGCCATAGCCGGACTATTAGGTCCTTCATGGCTAGCTCGGCCGCCTTGTGCAGCTCGACCAACTGTTTCAGCTAGTCACTGAAGGGCACCGGATGTTCTGGTCCGAGGTATTGAGACCAGAACAGTTTCTCCTAAGAACTCCCTTCTTTGGCTTGATAGAACTCGGCAGCATCCGATATGCTGCGCAACAAATCCGTAAACGCCCGTGGAGAGCTCCAAATTCGGGTAAGTAAAAGGAACGTTTCCTTCATAGACTTGCTTTGCATAATAAAAGCCTTACCCGCCGCGATCTTCTTGGCCACCTGGATTTCCTGGAGGGCACTCTAGGCTTCGGCTCGGGCATCTCGCACGCTCTGGCGGGCCGTCGCAAGTTCGGACGTTTGCGTCTTAGAATCACGCTCCAAGGACTCATACTTCTTGACGGCAACCTGGAGCTCTTGCTGGACCTCGCCGACCCGGGCCTCGTGCTTCTCGCGTGCGGCGCGCTCCTTGGCCGCTTTGTCCTCGGCCTCGGCTAACGCCTTCTTGAGGGCCGCCACCTCGGTCGTGGCCCCTAACAAAGCTCTTGACGCTTTAGTCCGCACGAAGCATTCATTCTTCCTAAAATATATGCGCAGGTTAATGCATACCTTGGCTGTCCTCTAGCCGCTTCTTTACGAGGCCGAGCTCTTCGTTGGCCTGCTCCAGGCTCTGCTTCAGGCCGGAGACCTCCGCTGTATGAGCGGCAGCAGCCAGCAGCGATGCCTGCTTATTGATACGTCTCCAACGTATCTATAATTTTTGATTGTTCCATGCTATTATATATTCTGTTTTGGATGTTTAATGGGCTTTATTATACACTTGTAGATTTTTGCAATAAGTATGTGAGTTCTTTATGACTAATGTTGAGTCCATGGATTATACGCACTCCCACCCTTCCATCATTGCTAGC
Organism: Triticum aestivum; assembly: GCF_018294505.1. Lineage (NCBI taxonomy): Eukaryota > Viridiplantae > Streptophyta > Magnoliopsida > Poales > Poaceae > Triticum > Triticum aestivum. The sequence goes on from NC_057802.1 coordinate 428,551,166, forward strand.
CTCTTCGGTACCGTGCATTGCCCTTTCTCACCTTGAGAGTTGGTGCAAACTTCACCGGTGCATCCAAACCCCGTGATACGATACGCTCTATCACACCTAAACCTCCTTATATCTTCCTCAAAACAGCCACCATACCTACCTATTATGGCATTTCCATAGCCATTCCGAGATATATTGCCATGCAACTTTCCACCATTCCGTTTATCATGACACGTTTCATGATTGTCATATTGCCTTGCATGATCATGTAGTTGACATCGTATTTCTGGCAAAGCCACCATGCATATTATTCATACATGTCACTCTTGATTCATTGCCCATCCCGGTACACCGCCGGAGGCATTCATATAGAGTCATACTTTGTTCTAATATCGAGTTGTAATCATTGAGTTGTAAATAAATAGAAGTGTGATGATCATCATTCATAGAGCATTGTCCCAAAAAAAGAAGAGAAAGGCCAAAAAAAGGAAAGGCCCAAAAAAAGAAATAAAAAATAAAATAAAGAAGGGGCAATGCTACTATCCTTTTTTCCACACTTGTGCTTCAAAGTAGCACCATGATTTTTTATGATAGAGAGTCTCTTGTTTTGTCACTTTTATATACTAGTGGGAATTTTTCATTATAGAACTTGGCTTGTATATTCCAACAATGGGCTTCCTCAAATGCCCAAGGTCTTCGTGAGCAAGCAAGTTGGATGCACACCCACTTAGTTTCTTTTGTTGAGCTTTCATACATTTATAGCTCTAGTGCATCCGTTGCATGGCAATCCCTACTCCTTGCATTGACATCAATCGATGGGCATCTCCCTAGCTCGTTCATTAGCCGTGTCGATGTGAGACTTTATCCTTTTTTGTCTTCTCCACATAACCCCCATCATCATATTCTATTCCACCCATAGTGCTATATCCATGGCTCACGCTCATATGTTGCGTGAAAGTTGAAAAAGTTTGAGATTACAAAAGTATGAAACAATTGCTTGGCTTGTCATCCGGGTTGTGCGTGATGAGAGCATTCTTGTGTGACGAAAATGGAGCATGACCAAACTATATGATTTTGTAGGGATGAACTTTCTTTAGCCATGTTATTTTGAGAAGACATAATTGCTTAGTTAGTATGCTTGAAGTATTATTATTTTGATGTCAATATTAGACTTTTATCTTGAATCTTTCGGATCTGAATATTCATACCACAAATAAGAGAATTGCATTAAGGAATATGCTAGGTAGCATTCCACATCAAAAATTCTGTTTTTATCATTTACCTACTCGAGGACGAGCAGGAATTAAGCTTGGGGATGCTTGATACGTCTCCAACGTATCTATAATTTTTTATTGTTCCATGCTATTATATATTCTGTTTTGGATGTTTAATGGGCTTTATTATACACTTTTATATTATTTTTGGGACTAACCTATTAACCGGAGGCCCAGCCCAAATTGCTGTTTTTTGCCTATTTCAGTGTTTCGCAGAAAAGGATATCAAACGGAGTCCAAACGGAATGAAACCTTCGGGAACGTGATTTTCGGAACAAACGTGATCCAGAG
>NC_057802.1:428552957-428585091 GCF_018294505.1 Triticum aestivum
CCCAGGGCGCGCCCTCCACCCTCGTGGGGCCCTCGTGGCTCCACCGACCTACTTCTTCCTCCTATATATACCTACGTACCCCCAAACCATCAGAAGCGACCACGAAAACCTAATTCCACCGCCGCAACCTTCTGTACCTGTGAGATCCCATCTTGGGGCCTTTTCCGGCATCCTGCCGGAGGGGGCATTGATCACGAGGGCTTCTAGATCAACACCATAGCCTCTCCGATGATGTGTGAGTAGTTTACCTCAGACCTTCGGGTCCATAGTTATTAGCTAGATGGCTTCTTCTCTCTCTTTTGATCTCAATACAAAGTTCTCCTCGATTCTCTTGGAGATCTATTTGATGTAACTCTTCTTTTTGTGGTGTGTTTGTCGAGATCCGATGAATTGTGGGTTTATGATCCAGATTCTCTATGAACAATATTTGAATCTCCTCTGAATTCTTTTATGTATGATTGGTTATCTTTGCAAGTCTCTTCGAATTATCAGTTTGGTTTGGCCTACTAGATTGATCTTTCTTGCAATGGGAGAAGTGCTTAGCTTTGGGTTCAATCTTGCGGTGTCCTTTCCCAGTGACAGCAAGGGCAGCAAGGCACGTATTGTATTGTTTCCATCGAGGATAAAAACATGGGGTTTATATCTTATTGCATGAGTTTATCCCTCTACATCATGTCATCTTGCTTAAAGCGTTACTCTGTTCTTATGAACTTAATACTCTAGATGCATGCTGGATAGCTGTCGATGTGTGGAGTAATAGTAGTAGATGCAGAATTATTCCAGTCTACTTGTCACGGACGTGATGCCTATATACATGATCATACCTAGATATTCTCATAACTATGCTCAATTCTATCAATTGCTCGACAGTAATTCGTTTACCCACCGTAATACTTATGCTATCTTGAGAGAAGCCACTAGTGAAACCTATGGCCCCCGGGTCTATTTTCCATCATATTAATCAACCATCAAGCTATTTCTATTACCGTTTATTTTGCTTTCTTTACTTTTAGTCTTTATCATAAAAATACCAAAAATATTATCTTATCATCTCTATCAGATCTCACTCTCGTAAGTGACCGTGAAGGGATTGACAACCACTTTATCATGTTGGTTGCGAGGTTCTTATTTGTTTGTGTAGGTGCGTGGGACTCGAGTGTAGTCTCCTACTGGATTGATACCTTGGTTCTCAAAAACTGAGGGAAATACTTACGCTACTTTACTGCATCACCCTTTCCTCTTCAAGGGAAAACCAACGCATTGCTCAAGAGGTAGCACTTATTCACATAGACATCTTATGTTAGGCTCCTGCAAAAATTGTTTCGATCCTCTGTTCGCCTTTTTCTTTCCAAACACCGAACAGAGCATCAGGGGCTACTGTCTACACTGTGATATTCTTTTTACAATTATTACCTCAAAGCCTGTTAAAAAGGCTAGCGCAGGCCTCGGTCAGTCCGCTTTTGGCGGACTGAACCTTTTCGATCACCATACCCAAAAGGGCACCGTGTTCATCCACAATGGAGGCGCCTCGCAGCGCTTCCGGCAGATTATCCGGTGCCTCTGGTTGGACAGAGGTCACCGGCAGAACAGGCACACCTCCTCCTTTTGGGGAAGGCCGTTCGCTGAACTCCGGAGCCGTATAGGTCTCCGGAATGGTATCCGACTGAGGGCCGAATGGAATTTGGCACCCATCACCAGTCCCCATGGAGGCTTTTTTTCCCCATGTGCCCGGCTGCCAAGGAGTCATCCTGGGACGCCATCCTGACGATCTCCAGAACCTCCCCTCGGTCTGGGAAGGTCCTTTGGGACACCATCTCGTCATCACCCTTGGGCAAGACAGAGTGAGCGGGCGGTGGAGACATGTTAGCCATCTCCTTTGGGTCTAGCGAACCCTCTGTCGAGGATCGTGGGGAGCTATCGCGGGCCGGACTGCAATGGCACAATTTAAACATATTAATATTACAAAGCGGACAGGCCAGGCATCTGATGTGCATAAGATTTGGGGTACTTACGAGGCAGCCCGAGGCTTGGTCCGGGGTATTCGCTCCGGACTGCTATTGACATCCCACGCGGAGTTATCCGCAAGGGAGCCCTTCCTCCTCTTGGGCGCCTTTGCCTCCAGATTTGTGGCGGCCCCCCTTTTCTTCCTTCCCCCCTCAAGGGGGGAGCCGCTTTCTTCCTCCACCTCACCGTCGTCTTCGGCGGCCGAAGAGTCAGTCTCGTCTTCGGACAACATGTCCGAAGCACCCTTTCGGCGAAGGCCACTCCTGGTCCCTTTGGTCGTCTTCTTGGCCTTCTTCTCCGGTACATCATAAGACGCCGGAAACAGCATCTTCGTCAGGAGGGGGGTTTCTTCATCTTCGGGTAGCGGAGCTGGACAATTAATCCGCCCCACTATGTCGGTCCAGGCCTAAAAGAAATTGATAGGAAGGCTTAGACTCCTTCCTCAAAATATGCCAGTAAAGGCTATACCTTGAAAACATGAAAGAGCTTACCGAACTAGCCTGGCGCTTTAAGCTAAGCCCACAATCCTCGGTCGTAGGCGGTGGTGTCTCGCCGGCCTTGAAGAGCACTTTCCAGATGTCTTCGTGCGTCGTGCCGAAGAGTGCTAGCAGCGTCTGGTACTCGGCCGGATCGAACTCCCACAAATGGCAGGTCCGGCGTTGGCACGGAAGGATCCGGCGAATGAGCATAACCTGGATCACGTTGACAAGTTTGATCTTCTTAGTTATCATGTTCTAGACGCACGTCTAGAGCCCAGTCAACTCGTTCGAAGAACCCCAGGTTAGGCCCTTCTCTTGCCAGGAGGTGAGCCGCATCGGAACTCCGGATCGGAATTCGAGGGTCGCCGCCCAGTTGGTATCGCGCGGCTCGGTGATGTAGAACCACCCCGACTGCCATCCCTTCACCATCTCCACAAAAGAGCCTTCGAGCCAGGTGACACTGGGCATCTTGCCCACCATGGCACCTCCGCACTCTGCTTGTTGACCGCTCACCACCTTCGGCTTCACATTGAAGGTCTTCAGCCACAGGCCAAAGTGAGGCGGGATGCGGAGAAAGGCCTCGCACACGACTATAAATGCCGAGATGTTGAGGATAAAGTTAGGGGCTAGATCATGGAAGTCTAGCCCGTAGTAAAACATCAGTCCGCGGACGAACGGGTGGAGAGGGAATCCCAGCCCGCGGATGAAATGCGCGAGGAACACCACCCTCTCATGAGGCTCGGGTGTAGGGACGATATGTCCCTTGGCCGGGAGTCGGTGAACGATCTCCTTGGCCAGGTATCCGGCCTCTCGGAGTTCCTTGATATCTCTCTTCTTAACGGAGGAGGCCATCCACTTGCCTCCAGCTCTGGATCCGGACATGGTTGGAGTGCTTTCTCGGGCGGGGAAAGCTAGAGCTTGGGCGCTAGAGCTCAAGAATGGAAGGGCAGAGGAAGGAGAAGGCGTAGGTGAATGAGGATGAATCCTTATGCCCTTATAAAGGTCGCGAATATCAAACGCCTACCCACTCGCCCTAAAACTCACCTATTCCCAAGGGCTGTGTAAACGGCACGGTTGGGTTACCCACGCCCGCATTGATGAGAATCCCGCAATAAGGGGACACGATCTCTGCTTTGACAAGACGTGCCAATGACAACCGCGCGTCGGACGTGGAGCGGCAAACGAAAAACGGTTCGAAATTACGACCGGACAGATATGACGTCATGTTACAAAAAGTTGCCAGCGGATTGGACTCATGTAAAATTATATTCTCTCTGCGGTTGTGTGTGGTGTGTGTCTTGCAGGTCCGGACACATCGATACGTCCGAAGACTATTTTGAAGTTCGGAAAGAAGGGAACCCGCCTTGCAATGCCGAAGACAAATCTGCGCGCCGGACTCCTCGTCATTGAAGCCAGGTTCAGGGGCTACTGAGGGAGTCCTGGACTAAGGGATCCTCGGGCGTCCGGCCTATTAGCCATGGGCCGGACTGATGGGCTGTGAAGATACGAAGACCGAAGACTGCACCCGTGTCCGGATGGGACTCTCCTTGGCATGGAAGGCAAGCTTGGCGACCGAATATGTAGATTCTTTTCCTTTGTAACCGACCTTGTGTAACCCTAGATCCTCCCGGTGCCTATATAAACCGGAGGACTTAGTCCGGAAAGGGAGGATATACTCATTACCATAGTCATACAGGCTAGACTTCTGGGGTTTAGCCATTACGATCCTGTGGTAGATCAACTCTTGTAGTACTCATATTCATCAAGATCGATCAAGCAGGAAGTAGGGTATTACCTCCATAGAGGGGCCCGAACCTAGATAAACGTCGTGTCCCCTGTCTCTTGTTACCATCGACCTTAGACGCACAGTTCGGAACCCCCTACCCGAGATCCTCCAGTTTTGACACCGACAACGATATCGAAGATCAACTCTTCGCTTCTGAAGTTGTCCGGGGACCCAAAGACAACTTCCAGTGTGATTGAGCTCGTACAACGAGTCTCTACACCTAGTATAACTCCTTTAAAGGTAGTTTTGGTGGGCTTGATCCCTGATGGATCGATGCCCATTTTGCGCACCGTATCCTGATAGAGCAGGTTGAGGCTGCTGCCACCGTCCATGAGGACTCGCGTCAGGTGGAATCCATCAATTATTGGGTCGAGGACCAGTGCGGCTAAACCGCCATGATGGATACTGGTCGGATGATCCCTGCGATCGAAGGTGATCAGGCATGACGACCATGGATTGAATTTTGGGGCGACTGGCTCTATCGCATAGACGTCCCTTGAGCGCGTGCTTGTGTCCCTCTTGGGGATATGGGTAGCGTATATCATGTTCACTATTTTGACCTGAGGGGGAAACTTCTTCTCTCCCCTTGTGTTCGGTGGACGGGTCTCCTCGTCATCGTCCTCGCTTTGCGACCCCTTCTCCTTGTTCTCGGCATTTATCTTGCCGGCCTGTTTAAAAACCCAGCAACTTCTGTTGGTGTCATTGGCTGGTTTATCAGGGGTGTCGTGTATCTGGCATGGGCGATCGAGTATGCGGTCCAAGCTGGATGAGCCCGAATTGTTCCTTTTGAACGGCTTCTTCCGCTGGCCGGACTTGGAGCCACTAAATCCGGCGTTGACCACCGTGTCGTCGGTATTATCACCGTTGCTTCGACGCTTGTGTCTGTTGCGTCGGGGCTTGCCGTTGCTATTTCTGGCTTCCGAAGTGCCAGGTTCGCTTGAATTGTTACTGCTACGGGCTAGCCAGCTATCTTCGCCTGCGCAAAAGCGGGTCATAAGCGCCGTGAGGGCTGCCATGGACTTCGGCTTTTCTTCGCCGAGGTGTCGGGCGAGCCATTCATCCCGGATGCTATGTTTAAAGGCCGCTAGGGCTTCGGCATCCGGGCAGTCGACGATCTGGTTCTTTTTGGTTAAGAACCTAGTCCAGAATTTCCTGGCTGACTCTTCGGGTTGTTGAATTATGTGACTTAAGTCGTCGGCATCCGAAAGTCGGACATATGTACCTTGAAAGTTGTCAAGGAAGGCTTCTTCCAAGTCTTCCGAGTTGCCAATGGAGTTTTCGGGCAGACTGTTCAACCAGTGCCGAGCTGGTCCTTCGAGTTTTAGTGGGAGGTATTTGATGGCATGGAGATCATCACCGCGGGCCATATGAATATGGAGAAGAAAATCCTTGATCAATACTGGGGGGTCTATTGTCCCATCATATGATTCGATGTTTACGGGCTTAAACCCTTCTGGGAATTCATGCTCCATTACCTCTTCAGTGAAGCAAAGGGGGTGTGCGACGCCTCTATATCGGGCCGCGTCGCGATGTAGCTCGGATGGAGTCCGTCTGCGGTTCTCGGCCCGGGCATGATTATGATTGTTGTGTCCGGCTAGGTAGCGGTTGTCGCGTGTCGGGGCACGCCCCCGCGATCCATAGATCGATCTGTTCTGATCTACTCTACTGTCCAAGTCCTGCCGCAGGTCATATGTATGTTCCCGAGCTGTTTTATCTCTGACTTTACGGTGAGGTAATACGGGCTGGTGTTCGGCTTGAGTTGCCGCTTTGTCCCGGCCACGTGGTGGTCGGTCAGCCGCATTGCACGATGATGGTATGGGCTCCAGCGCCTCGTCATCAAACTGAGGTAGCAATTTGCGCTTCGGATAACTTTTGGCCGGGCGCTTGAGGCCGTATTCCTCGGCTGCCAGGACATTAGTCCATCTATCGTTGAGCAAATCTTGATCAGCTTGAAGCTGCTGCTACTTCTTTTTCAGGCTCCTTGAAGTGGTATTAGCCGGCGCTTGAAGCGCTCCTGCTCGAGAGGTTCCTCAGGCACGATGAAATCCTTGTTGCCGAGGCTCACCTCATCCTCGGAGAGCGGAAGATAATTACTGTCCTCCAAGTCTTCGTTTACGGCCTGTTCATTAGGGCTGACTTGCCCATCTTCCCGTTCACCCTGTTCGGAAGTTGGCACAACGGGGTCTTCATTGTCTTCGGCATCGTCCGGAGTATTATTTTCTCATGTGCTGGTATTGCTGTTTTTCCTACGGCGTGATTTAGAACGGCGCTGCTGACGCCGGTGCTATGGCTGTATCTCAGGAGGGTTATCCCCGACTGGGTCTTCTTTGTCATCGTCGTTATTCTCTTTGGGTGTATCCACCATATACACATCATACGAAGAGGTGGCCGACCAGCGTCCGGTAAACGGCGGGTTTTGGGCCTGCTCGTCTCCTGCATCGTCGTCCATACCGTTGATGTCTTCGGAGCCGTAATCGAGCATATTGGTTAAGTCCTCAATAGTGGCTATGAAGTGGGAGGTGGGTGGGAAGCGAAATTCCCCGTCATCAACCCCCAGTTCAAACCGGATATAATTCGGTTGTGAGTCCCCTGCTAAGGAGAGGGTTTTTAATGAGTTCAGCACATCGCCAAAAGGTGAGTGCCGGGAGATGTCCGTGGTGCTGAATTCAACAACCGGGGCCTGATCGGCCCTGACGGGCGCGGACGCGCGTGGTTCGGAACCTGTGGCTGGAGAGGAATCCGAGGTTCCGATGACATAGGTCATGCTCGAGGTTGGGTCTGTGTGCGGCTCCAGCGCCGCTAAGTCTGCGGCTCCCGTGGCGGGGTTGAGCTTCCCGTCCTCGGGTGGCGCAATCTGCTCCGGATCTAGGGCCGGAGCACTTACAGGTGCTATCTCCTGGGTATGGTCCGATGATAGATTTAGGTCATGCTCATCGCGGTGGCAGGGAGCGGCTGCCGTGGCCTCGAATCCATCGAAGATCAAGTCTCCGCGGGTATCAGCAACCTAGTTCAAGTTTCCAAACCTGACTTGATGGCCAGGGGCGTAGCTGTCAATCTGCTCTAGATGGCCAAGCGAGTTGGCCCGAAGTGCGAAGCCGCCGAATACGAAGATCTGTCCGGGGAGAAAAACTTCCCCCAGGACAGCTTTGTTTTAGATGATTGACGGGGCCATTGAACCTCTTGAAGACGACGCAGCGGAACTCTCAATGAAAGCACCAATGTCGGTGTCAAAACCGGCGGATCTCAGGTAGGGGGTCCCGAACTGTGCGTCTAAGGTCGATGGTAACAGGAGACAGGGGACACGATGTTTACCCAGGTTCGGGCCCTCTCTATGGAGGTAATACCCTACTTCCTGCTTGATTGATCTTGATGAATATGAGTATTACAAGAGTTGATCTACCACGAGATCGTAATGGCTAAAACCCTAGAAGTCTAGCATGTATGATTATGATTGTCCCTATGGACTAAACCCTCCGGTTTATATTGACACCGGAGGGGACTAGGGTTATACAAAGTCGGTTACAGAGAAAGGAATCTTCATATCTTGGACGCCGAGCTTGCCTTCCACGCCAAGGAGAGTCCCATCCAAACACGGGTGAGAGTCTTTGGTCTTGTATCTTCATAGCCCATCAGTCCGGCCCATGTCCAATAGGCCGGACGCCCGAGGACCCCTTAGTCCAGGACTCCCTCAACGACACCTCGAAGTCGTCCTCCCTAAGGGGCGAGGAAGCTCGTGGAGGCGTCTCGCTTTCCATCATCTCCGGAGGCAAGTCCCCCGATGAGGAGGACTATTGAGGTAGATAGCGGGCCGGACTGCAAACATATAGTTTAAATGTTACCCTGGCAAACTGAAAAGAACGGGACATGTCTAGAGCATCCTTGTTCACTTACAACTCGGCAAAGGGCTTGTGCCTAGAGAAGAGATCGGCTTCTACATCAGCTTTCGAACCCGAACCATCTGACAAGGACATCTTCCCTCTCTTTGGTGCCTCCACCTCCAAGTCTTCGAAGGCAGTCCTTTTCTTCCCGTGTGGAGAAGGGATACCACCTTCTTCTTCCCCTTCGTCCTCATCTTCAGAAGAGGGAGCTTCAATCTCCCCGGACGTAGCGTCCGGTATACCTTTAGAGCGGAGGCCACCTTCAGCCCTTTTGTTCTTCTTCTTGTCCTCCTTCGCCGGCATTTCATACGGCACCGGGGCCAGTGATGACCCACAAGTATAGGGGATCTATCGTAGTCCTTTCGATAAGTAAGAGTGTCAAACCCAATGAGGAGTAGAAGGAAATTATAAGCGGTTTTCAGCAAGGTATTCTCTGCAAGCACTGAAATTATCGGTAACAGATAGTTTTCTAATAAGGTAATTTGTAACGGGTAACAAGTAATGAAAGTAAATAAGGTGAAGCAAGATGGCTCGATCCTTTTTGTAGCAAAGGACAAGCCTGGACAAACTCTTATATAGAGAAAAGCGCTCCCGGGGACACATGGGAATTATCGTCAAGCTAGTTTTCATCACGCTCATATGATTTGCGTTCGTTACTTTGATAATTTGGTGTGTGGGTGGACCGGTGCTTGGGTGCTGTCCTTACTTGGACAAGCATCCCACTTATGATTAACTCCTATTGCAAGCATCTGCAACTACAAAAGAAGTATTAAGGTAAACCTAACCATAGCATGAAACATATGGATCCAAATCAGCCCCTCACGAAGCAACGCATAAACTAGGGTTTAAGCTTCTGTCACTCTAGCAACCCATCATCTACTTATTACTTCCCAATGCCTTTCTCTAGGCCCAAACAATGGTGAAGTGTCATGTAGTCGACGTTCACATAACACCACTAGAGGAAAGACAACATACATCTCATCAAAATATCGAACGAATACCAAATTCACATGACTACTAATAGCAAGACTTCTCCCATGTCCTCAGGAACAAACGTAACTACTCACAAATCATATTCATGTTCATAATCAGAGGGGTATTAATATGCATAATGGATCTGAACATACGTTATTCCACCAAATAAACCAACTAGCATCAACTACAAGGAGTAATCAACACTACTAGCAACCCACAGGTACCAATCTGAGGCTTTGGGACAAAGATTGGATACAAGAGATGAACTAGGGTTTGAGAGGAGATGGTGCTGGTGAATATGTTGATGGAGATTGCCCCCCTCCCGATGAGAGGATCGTTGCTGATGATGATGGCGATGATTCCCCCCTCCCGGAGGGAAGTTTTCCCGGTAGAACATCTCTGCCGAAGCCCTAGATTGGTTCCGCCAAGGTTCCGCCTCGTCGCGGCGGAGTTTCTTCCCGAAAGCTTGCTTATCATTTTTTTCTCGGACAAAAGACTTCATATAGCAGAAGATGGGCACCGGAGGCCTGCCAGGGGGCCCACGAGGCATGGCGCGCGCTCAGGGGGGTAGGGCGCGCCCCCCACCCTCGTGGCCAGGGTGTGGGCCCCCTCTGGTATTTTCTTCGCTCAGTATTTTTTATAAATTCCAAAAATGACTCCCGTGAAGTTTCAGGACTTTTGGAGTTGTGCAGAATAGGTCTCTAGTATTTGCTCCTTTTCCAGCTCAGAATTCTAGCTGCCGGCATTCTCCCTCTTCATGTAAACCTTGTAAAATAAGAGAGAATAGGCATAAGTATTGTGACATAATGTGTAATAACAGCCCATAATGCAATAAATATCGATATAAAAGCACGATGCAAAATGGACGTATCAACTCCCCCAAGCTTAGACCTCGCTTGTCCTCAAGCGGAAGCCGATAACGATAAATATGTCCACATGTTTACGGATAGAGGTGTCGATAAAATAAAATACGGACATGAGGGCATCATGATCATTCTTATAAAAGCAACATATATATATATATTGTCATATGATTTCTTATGCTCAAGTAATAATCTATTCACAATGTAGAGTATGAATTAGAAACTTCATTGAGAACTAACAAACTATAATCTCAGTCATTGAAGCAATTGCAATTTATCATAACATCAGAAAGAGTCAATATAAGAGCTTTTCAGCAAGTCCACATACTCAACTATCATTTAGTCTTTCACAATTGCTAACACTCACGCAATACTTATGGGTATGGAGTCCATAAACCCCACATATGAGTCCACCATACCTTCCTATATGCGGTATCTACCTGCCATTCCAAGTAATTTGTATGTGCCAAACTCTAAACCTTCAAATGAAATTCTGTTTTGTATGCTCGAATAGCTCGTGTATCAACTAGGGTTGTCTGTATCTTCCATACTAGGCGGGTTATTCTCTAGAGGAGTGGACTCCGCTCCTCACTCACGAGAAAATGGCTGGTCACCGGGATGCCCAGTCCCATGCTTTATGCAAATCAAATCAAAATAATTGCAAACAAAACTCCCCCGGGACTCTTGTTAGTTGGAGGCACTCGTTGTTTCGAGCAAGCCATGGATTGATGCTTGTTGGTGGAGGGGGAGTATAAACTTTACCATTCTGTTTGGGAACCGCCTATAATGTGAGTAGCATGGAAGATATCGAGATCTCTCGGTTGTTATGTTAACAATGAAAGTATGCCGCTCAAAATATTATTTATCTATATTTCAAAATCGAGCTCTGGCACCTCTACAGATCCCTGCTTCCCTCTGCGAAGGGCCTATCTATTTACTTTTATATTGAGTCATCACCTTCTTATTAAAAAGCACCAGCTGGAGAGCACCACTGTCACTTGCATCCATTACTATTAATTTATATTGACTATGACTCGATCTCTTTTACCATGAATTACAATGTTTAGTCAGTCCTTGATCTTCAAAGGTGCTCTGCATTTATGTTTTGCGGTCTCAGAAATATACCATCTTGTTATATCATATTATGATTGTTTTGAGAAAGTGTTGTCATCCGAGATTTTTTATTATTGCTCGCTAGTTGATTATGCCATTGATATGAGTAAACATGAAACCTAAGTGTTATTGTGAATATAGTTAGTCATAATCTTTGCTGAAAACTTGAATGTTGGCTTTACATATTTACAACAACAAGAGCAAACAGAGTTTGTAAAAGTTTTTCTTTAACACTTTCAGTTTATCAACTGAATTGCTTGAGGACAAGCAAAGGTTTAAGCTTGGGGGAGTTGATACGTCTCCGTCGTATCTACTTTTCCAAACACTTTTGCCCTTGTTTTGGACTCTAACTTGCATGATTTGAATGGAACTAACCTGGACTGGCGCTGTTTTCAGCAGAATTGCCATGGTGTTATTTTTGTGCAAACACAAAAGTTCTCGGAATGACCTGAAACTTCACGGAGATTATTTTTGGAAATAATAAAAAATACTGGCGAAAGAATCAAGGCCAGGGGCCCACACCCAGTCCACGAGGGTGGGAGGCGCGCCCCCCTGCCTCGTGGGCCCCCTGGTGCTCCACCGACCTCAACTCCTACTCTATATATTCACGTTCGGGGACAAAAAAATTAAGAGAGAAGGATTCATCGCGTTTTACGATACGGAGCCGCCACCAAGCCCTAAACTCTCTCGGGAGGGCTGATCTGGAGTCCGTTCGGGGCTCCGGAGAGGGGAATCCGCCGCCATCGTCATCATCAACCTTCCTCCATCACCAATTTCATGATTCTCACCGCCGTGCGTGAGTAATTCCATCGTAGGCTTGCTGGACGCTGATAGGTTGGATGAGATTTATCATGTAATTGAGGTAGTTTTGTTAGGGTTTGATCCCTAGTATCCACTATGTTCTGAGATTGATGTTGCTATGACTTTGCTATGCTTAATGCTTGTCACTAGGGCCCGAGCGCCATGATTTCAGATCTGAACCTATTACGTTTTCATGAATATATGTGAGTTCTTGATCCTATCTTGCAAGTCTATAGTCACCTACAATGTGTTATGATCCGGCAACCCCGAAGTGACAATAATCGGGACCACTCCCGGTGATGACCGTAGTTTGAGGAGTTCATGTATTCACTATGTGTTAATGCTTTGGTCCGGTACTCTATTAAAAGGAGGCCTTAATATCCCTTAGTTTCCAATAGGACCCCGCTGCCACGGGAGGGTAGGACAAAAGATGTCATGCAAGTTCTTTTCCATAAGCACGTATGACTATATTCGGAATACATGCCTACATTACATTGATGAATTGGAGCTAGTTCTGTGTCACCCTATGTTATAACTGTTGCGTGAATAATCGCATCCGGCATAATTCTCCATCACCGATCCAATGAGCTTTTCACATATTGTTCTTCGCTTAGTTACTTTACCGTTGCCACTGTTACAATTACTACAAAACTATCACTGTTACTTTTTCCACCATTACCGCTACTATCATACTACTTTGCAACTAAATACTTTGCTGCAGATATTAAGTTATCCAGGTGTGGTTGAATTGACAACTCAACTGCTAATACTTGAGAATATTCTTTGGCTCCCCTTGTGTCGAATCAATAAATTTGGGTTGAATACTCTACCCTCGAAAACTATTGTGATCCCCTATACTTGTGGGTTATCATCCTCCGCTGCCATCCTGAACTTTGCCTTGTCCAGGCGGGCACGGTGAAGCGCCCGGAGCTTCTGAAAGTTGGCGCTCATGGCCCGAAGGAGCTCCTCCTCCTGGGAAGCGCCGCCACCGGCGCTCGGTTCGTCAACAACCTCAAGCCCGGCGGTGGCGAGCACCTCGTCATCGAACACCTCCCCCTCGGTGGGTGCCCTGGTGCTCGCTGCCCCTGGGAGGTGGACGAACAGGTCGTCGCTCACCTTCAGATACTTGCCCGAGCCGGAGGCAGCAGAGGAGGAAAGCTGGTCGTCAACCATCCCCTCCTCGGCAGCGGCCTTGCCGGCCTCTCCGGTCGGCTCCTTGCCAGCCTCCTCGACAGCGGCCTTGCCAGCCTCCCCGGCAGGCCCCTTGGCGGCATCCTCAGCAGCGGTCTTGATGGCCTCCTCGGTGGCGATCTTGTCAGCCTCGGCCTCGGCGTCCCTGGCGACCTCCTCGATGACGGTGTCGATGTCCTCCCGGTCTGCCGGGGAGGGATCTGGATACCGAGAAGGGGAATGAGGTGGAACCAAGACCGAGGTTCAAAAAGAAGAAGAAAGAACAAGGACGGACAGCAAACAATTTACCCGCACCAGGCTGGGAAGAAGTTGCGCCCTCCCCGCCAACATTCGTTGCCGGGGCAGAACCATCGGCACCCAAGTTCACCTCCCCCTCCTCCATATGTATGGGCTCGGTGGTGGATGCCCTTGCCGGGGACGCCCCTCCGGGCGGCGTAGTCGAGGGGGCGGCATGTTGGGAGTGGCCCTCGGCGGCTCCTCCTGCTGCCGTTCTCCTCCTGCGAACCCGGCAAGGTCAACGTCGAGAACTCACACCCCAAGGTTCGTCAATGGAGGAGTAAGGGATGAGCTTACGCTGGGGGCTGAAGCGAGGGCTACGCTGGGGGCTGTTTCCGGGCTGCTGTCCACCAACAACGGCGTGTTCGGAGTGCCCGCCGGGGGCTTGTCGCCCGTCGAGGCCCTGGCCCTCTTCGCCGCCATCTGGGCCAACGTCTCCCTGTCCCTGCAAAGATGAAAACAAGTCAAGAAAAGCGGCACGGTCTGAAGGGACGGGGATGATGAAGGGCAAGATGCTTACTCATCCTCCACCTTCTCTTTCGCTGCTTCCTCTTCCTCCTTGGGCTGAGAGACCCAAGATCGAAGTCGACCTCCGGGTCGACATCTGCGGGAGGAGGGGAAGGGGATGGAGTCCGACCACGCTTGGACGAGGAAGAGGCGGTCGCTTTCTTCTTCGCCACCGCGGCCTTCACCACCTTCTTCGTTGTCGCAGCCCTCGTCGGGCGCATGGACTCCTCCTGGGTCTCTTGCCGCCGCGCGGTCTTGCCAGGCTGGACCGGCTCTCCAGAGCCGGCCCGCCGCAGGACGCGCCTTTTTCCCATGGCCGGAGGGTCGTCAGCCTCGGCCTCTTTCTCGGTCGACTCCTCGACCACATCTTCGGTGAGGGGGGCCCCGATGCCGGCGCTGCTGGCCTCCCCAGCAGACTCCGCCCATCCGGCAAGCTCCTCCTCCGCGGCCGCCTCGGCCTCGTCCTCCTTGTGGCCGGCGCTGCCAGCCTCCCTGGCAAGCGCCGCCTCCGCCGCCCTGGCGGGGATGTAGTCCAGCTCCTCCTTGGTGGTGTCCTGGACGAGCAGCGGCTCGTCGTGGACATAAGCCTCCGACAAGGTGTCGAAGAACTCCTGCACCTTCTCCGCTGGCGGCTCGGCCCAGGATGGGTCAAGGCCGTGCGCGTTGAAGTCCGGCATCATGGCAATGATGGCGGACTGGCGAGAGTTGTTGCTCAGCGGGACCACTCCCGCCGGCAACCCGAATAGAGGCCCCTTGACGGCCTTGCCGGCCTTCGCGGCCTTGCCGCTCCTCTCCGCCCTGCCGTCGCTGTTCACGTCGAGCTGGAAGAGCCTTTGACAGAAATGGGCATGCCCCATCACCGTGAAGTTGTGCTTCAAACCAGGGCAAAGCCTCATGATGTCGGCCGCATTCCTGAAGAGCCAAGCCGGCCTCCCCTTGTTGTGCAGTGGAGCAATTCGGCGGCGGATGAAATCAGCCCCGATCATCTCAAGGGTGAGCCCGGCCATGGTGAGACGGTGGATCCTGGTGGTGGTGACCGTGAGCTTCTTGTCGTTGACATCGACGTCACCCTAGTCCTTACGGCGGGCCGGCGGGCTCTGGTGTACCCGGCAGAACTCCGGTGGGTCCTTCTCCTCGATCCATAACCACCGGCTCCGCCGCTCCTCCCACCTCTCCTTCTAGGCGCCCTCCGGATACGTCTCCTTCTCCTGGGTCCGTGGGATCCAGGTGATGCAGCCGGAGATGGCGCCCCCTCCTAGATACGGGGATAGAAGTAGTGGCGGAAGAGCGCCGTGTTGGGAAGCATTCCGGCAAAGCTCTCACAGAGATGGGCAAAGAAGGCCATGCACTCCACGACGTTCGGCGTGAAATCAAGAAGATGGAAGCCATAGGTGTGCATGACATCATTGAAAAAATCGGTGAAAGGGGGGCAGAGCCCGCAGGAGAAGTAGTCAACGAAGAAAGGATACCGATTCGGGCCGACCTCGGCAAAATCGGCGGGGATGATGTGCGTGGCCGGATGCCCCGTCGTCTTCGCCCCCCACAGAGGCCTAAAGTAGTCCCTGAGGTGGACCGCATCGACCGTCGAGGGGAAGTAGGCAAGCTGCGTCCGGAGCACCGCCAGCTCGCTCTCCAGCAACTCCTTCTCCCCGGTGTCCCCGGCCACTCCCTTGCCTCTGCTAGTTTTGGGCGCCATGGCGACCAGGGAAGAGGTGAGGTTGAGGGCAATGAAGGCGCGGAGGCGGCGGACAGAGGCGGGAGCTTTGGCTCTTTTGCCTAAGGAAGAAGAGAGGAGCGGCGGTTCCGAGATTGGAAGAGGCGCAGAGGGTAAATGAGGAGCGCGCCCGCGGTTTTTCCTTTTTTATGGGGAAGGCGGGGCCGTCTCTTTACCATTTACTGCGATGTGATGCATCAGGGAAGCAACCGCCCCACGCATGACCCCCATGTCACGCATGACCCCCACCTCGCGCGTTCAACGTGGGTCATGGGGAAGCGCAGCGGGCGAGGGAGTTACTGCGGTAAAAACTACGCCGCACGCACGCCCGCGCACCGTTTTGGGCCTGGCCCAATAACGCCCCGCGCTTATATGTGGCCCAGGCCCGGGGGCTCCTGTCGATGTACAAAAGTAGGGGTCCCTTTTCGCACCCCTTTACTTGCGCGCGGGCAGTCGCAGCCCCATGCCCCTGGCCACCCTTGGCGGGGAAGGGGAAGCAAAGCCACAAGATAACCAGAGCAACGCCAAGACAGAAACACAAAGAGCAGAGGGGCGAGGTGAACTCCCCCGGCAAGGCCCTTGCCGGGGCGACCTCCACAGCTCCGGAAAGAGCCTTGCTGCGGCAACTTGCCCGACACCAGCAGAGCCGCCACCCTTGAGCCCAAGAGTTCCAACACCATCAACCACATTGGAACCAAGGCTCGGGAGACACCTTCATGGTGGCATGCAGATCTTTGTGAAGATCAGAAGCACACAATATCAGATGAGAACCAGAAGACGACGATCCTCGACAAGATCCTTGCCGAGGGAACCCACGAGACCCCCGGCAAGACTCTTGCCGAAGACATCCGCGGGCCGCATCCAAGCCCACATCCACCAAGACTCCATCGCTGTTCCCATACAGCTACCAGCCCAACAACTAGGCGAGCACCTGCCTGGCGACGCGCGGCCTCTAGGCCAACTCAGCAAGCACCTGCGTGGTGGCTTGCAGATCTTCGTGAAGACTCTGCCACCGCACCAACTCAGCAGCCAGCCAGCCAGCGTGGCACTACACGCCTCGTCAGTTCGGACGCGCGTCGAAGCCAGGCGAGGCGCCAACAGCTGGGACGAGCTTTCTTGCCGTCCCCGATAAAGCAAGAAGGGCACGTCGGCAGCGCATTAAATGCGTTTGTCCTACGGTGCCAGAGGACAGACTCGACCACTGTATAGCTTTCCACCTCTTGTGTGCCACTGTGGCAGCCCCTTTGTCTATAAAAGGAGGCCCGCGGCGTACTGGGAGAGGATTCGGATCTTTTGGACCATGCACGCCTTGTAGCTAGTCCAAGAACACCAGATAAACAGAAACCAGCAGGAGTAGGATATTACGCATCACTTGCGGCCCGAACCTGGATAATCCCCCCGCGTTGATCTCTCAATCCCGCTCTTTCCATAGCCCCGCGCCCGCCAACCGTAGAAGGGATTCCAGTGATCCCATAGGTGTCGTTTCCCCCAACAGACCCCGTGAATCTCCACTCAAACAAGCTTTGATCCTTCTTCCGCACCACTGCATTGATGTGGCTGGTACTAAAGTTTTTCAGTTCGACCGAGACGTCCTTTGACCAAAACAAACCGATGCCCCCAGGAATCATCTCTCGGATTGTAGAGCAGATTTGGGATCCTCACCCACATGTGCAGACGGTCAAAAGTGACCTCATCAGGTCTCATATGATCCTCAAAATCAACAAGAATTACTGCATGTTTACTAGCATGCCAAGGCGAGCCTATCCAGATTCGATCTCGATCTCTCTGGGTCTCGAACTCTGCCACAAAGGTGTGCTCTCCCATGGATCTGAACTGCAGACCCCTAGGGTTTCCCTACGCTGGCCGAAGAGCGTTGGCAATGGTTTGGATGTGGAGTAGATGACGATGGAGCACCTTGCCTGCCAATAGCCACTTCTTCGGCTTCCCTTCATCAGCATCATCAATCATCAGAGGCGTCGCCTCCTCATCGGTGATGCCCAGCTTTCCAAGTGCTTCTTCTAGTTTCGCCCTAGCCGACCGAGGAGAGTTGGGAGCCGCCCTCCACTTGCGCTTGAGGGCGGCGCTGCCATCCTTCGTCGGAGCTCTGGTGCGACCTGCCCGATTAGATCCGGCGGCCGCCGTCAAGTCCACCACAAAACCCTAATCGCCCAAGGGGTTTTAGGTCTCGAGAGGAATTCTGCCAGTCGATACACACCGGGATTTAAACCTTGAGCTGGGGATACCACGGTCCTTCTAACAATCCAACCACAGGTTTGGTTCGCAGGCAGAAAAACTGTTGCTCTAACTAATCACCAGGGCGGCACCTTACCCATTACCCGACACGAACCATCTGTTCCGTGTACCGGCTTCGCACCACTTCCACAGCAAAGCCATGGATTGCAAAGCAAAGCTGCCGATAATACATCGCTGGTCCCAAGTCCTCGCGAGCGATCTCGGCCCACCCTGTTCGCCGCTGGTATAGCAAGGGTGGGTGCCAGAAATCTGCCCGTCGTTCCTCTGCCCAAACATGACCATCTGATTCGCACGAGGAATTCCAGTGGGCCTGGAGACAGCAGGAGAAACTGGTCAATGAGCACGATGCGGCCTTTGGCGTGCGTGGATCGACCGAAGCACTGCAGCTGGACGCCGAGACGCGAACCAACAGTCCAACGCAGCCGTGGCTGATGGCCGCAGGCACGTGGTCAAACAGTGCGCAGCAGAGACAGAGCGCAGCGCCAGCGGAGAGGCCACGGGCGAGGGGCGAGCCTGCGCCGACACGTCAATTCTGCTGGTCTTCTTTACTTGCAAGCCAAAATGGCCAGCCAGTGGACGGCGCAGCGGAAGAAAACAAGGCGGGATCTCGTGATCTCTCACAGCGCGCGTCTTCTCCCTCCTCGCGGGGAAATCGTTTGTTTTTTGACACCGGCGGGCGCATGGTCATCCCATCGGATGCAATGCGGAGATCTGTTTTTTTGCCTAGGTTGATGAGCGCTTTGCGGATCTGATTCTTTCTGATTAGATCAGAAAGCTGCGTGGATGTTCCTCTCGTTCGACTCGATGGCACCCCACCGTGGCATGGCGTGGCGTGGCGTGGTGGGGCAGCACTGATGAAAGCATCCGATGTCTGACCTCTCAAGCCTGACGCAGTTATTCAACAACCGAGGTCATCTCAGGTTCAGAACTGAGCACTGGACCACTTGCCAAAGTGCGATTTGCAATGTTCGAGACAGTACGGGTCACAAACACAACTTAATCGTCTGTCAACTTGCCTACATTCTCAAGAACTGATTAAAGATAAGGCTCTAGCAACCCAAAGGAAATGGCAGTGTACATATAGTGGATACCGTATGCATATAGGATCTGAAGCAAGGCTCCACGATTTGGTAAAACAGATCGGCAAAATAGAACGAAGATCACCCACAAGAGCCAAAGAAGACGACCCCACCCAACGCGTAAGCCAAAAGCCAGCAGCATTACGCGGGAAGATGGCGGCAGCGTTACATCACCGCGAACCCGCTACACTT
This sequence comes from Triticum aestivum, assembly GCF_018294505.1. NCBI lineage: Eukaryota > Viridiplantae > Streptophyta > Magnoliopsida > Poales > Poaceae > Triticum > Triticum aestivum. The sequence continues at coordinate 428,572,069 of NC_057802.1, forward strand.
TTTTTTACTGCTGCTAGCCCAGGTTAATCAGCACGCCACACCTAAACAGGGATTAGTCGAGACATTCGAAGGAGCATAGCGGGAAATCGGACCAGCATCAGAGGAAGATGAAGCACTCCATGGACACTAGCGGGTTCTCCAGCGACTCCTTTCCCTCGCCGTCGCCGTCGCCTTGGCCGTCGGCACCGGCATTGGGTTCCGCGACGCTTTCCTCGCCTGCCGTGGTGACGGCGTCGTCTTCCGGCTGCGGCGGCGGAGACAGCGGTGGAGGGGCCTCCCGCGCCCGCCGCGGCGAGGCGCGGCTGCTCGGGACGGGCGGCTTCCGCTGCAGGGACGCGACCGGGCTCGCGGCCCGATGCTGCTCCGGCGACGCCCGCTTCGCCGCGGGCGACGGCGACCTCCGCACGGAGCGATCCCGTGGGTCCCGCCGCGGAGGAGGGGACGGCGAACCCCGGCAGCTACGGGACCGGACGCCATAGGTGGCGGCGGCGACAGCGCGGTCACGCCGGACTAGCCCCAGCTCGCCGGAGACAGCGCGCTTCCTAGCCGGCCTCCCCGGCGACCTCTCCGGCCCCGCCAGTGAGCTGGTCGCGACGGACGACTCGGACGCCGCCTCGGACCTCTCGTCGGTGGCCATCGACAGGCAGCTCCCGAGATCGCTCACCGCGGGGACGGGGTCGACACTAGCCTTCACCTTCAGCACTTCTTCCTCCTCCACAGTCATCACATTGGCGACGGGCTTAGGCTCGGCCGCCACCTTAGTGCTCGGCGTCTCCGAGAGCACCTCCTTGACCTTCTCCTCCTCCGGCGACGGCGGGGGCGGGGGGTCGCGGTCCTCCGGCTTGTAGCGGCGAGGGACGGCAGCAGAACCGTCTGGATGCTTCATGCGCTTCTTGCTGCAGCAGCAGCCCATCTCTCCAGCTGCCGCCGGCTCACTGGGCGGCCGTCTCCGGCCTCCGGCGGTCGATGTGGCGGTTGAAATCAGTTAGTGGCAGTGCCGCGGGTAGTGTGTAGTGCTGGTGGTTGGCTCTGGAAAAGGCTTCGTTCGCTTCGGGGTACTAGTACTTCGGATTTGCGCGAGGACCGTAGAGGGGCGGGGGGACTGAATTTCTGTACGTGTACGAGTAGTAGCGAGGGCATCCCAACGCCGACCATGAAACTCCCGCAACCGTTGTAGATCGCGTTGGCCGTACCACCTTTCAACGCGGTCCTGTATCGATACATAGCATATTCAAACGTGTTTGCTTTCGCAAATCAGAGATACACATGAGATGTTTGTGGGAGTGCGCACTGATTCCAAGTCCGCTTCTAACCATCGTGACCCACTAAAAACCTCTCCACTCCGCGTGCTTCCATTCAGGCGCCAGCTGTCTGCATTCATGTCGATGTAGACAGTAGAGCCCGCATGCTCCACGTTAAAGGCACCTCGGGGTGGATGCGACTTCTCGCTGCCTCCGTCATTGAAGTGGCGCGCCAGCTAAGGGCGCCGCCCACTGCACGTCCGGCTGAACACGCCTTCTCGCCGTATTCAAATGTCTCCATTAAACCCGCGTGGAAACCGAGAAATCTACTCCGGTCACACGCCCATTTGCGAGCGGGCTTGCATTAAGCGCAACGCCGGTCGATCTCCTCCCGTCCGCCCTCTATTAAAATAAGGCCAGACGCCGAACAAGAATCGCACCACTCCGCCGCTCCACCATCTCCTCCTTTCATCATCTCCTCCACTCTTTCGATGGCATCCGACGAGCAGGCAAAGCGGTTCTCCGACATAAAAGTCGGCTAGGTGGCCCGCCAAGCCAGTTGGATACGAGCGAGGAAGCTCGCTGCTCCACCTCCAACGCTTAGCCCGACAGAGCCAGTTGCCGCCCCAAGCCGGCACGGCGGTGTTGTCCACGTACACGCAAGATCATGGTGATGCATAGCAACGAGAGGGGAGAGTGTTGTCCACGTACCCTCGTAGACCGTAAGCGGAAGCGTTATGACAACGCGGTTGATGTAGTCGTACGTCTTCACGATCGACCGATCCTAGTACCTAACGCACGACACCTCCGTGATCTGCACACGTTCGACTCGGTGACGTCCCACGAACTCACGATCCAGCAGGGTGTCGAGGGAGAGCTTCGTCGGCACGACGGCGTGACGACGGTGATGATGAAGCTACCGGCGCAGTGCTTCGCCTAAGCACTGCAACGATATGACCAAGGTGGATTATGGTGGAGGGGGCACCGCACACGGCTAAGAGCTCAATGATCAACTTGTGTGTCTATGGGGTGCCCCCCTCCCCCGTATATAAAGGAGTGGAGGAGGGGAGGGGCCGGCCCTCTCTATGGCGCGCCCTAGGGGAGTCCTACCCCACCGGGAGTAGGATTCCCCCCTTTCCCTAGTTGGAGTAGGAGAGGAAGGGAAGGAGGAGTAGGAGAGAAGGAAAGCCCCCCCCCCCCAAAAAAACCTATTCCAATTTGGCCTCCTGCCCAAGGGGGGCGCACCAGCCCCTTCTGGGTTGGTGTGCTTCCTTCTTATGGCCCATAAGGCCCATAACTTCCCCCGGGGGTTCCGGTAACCTCCCGGTACTCCGAAAAAATGCCTGAACCACTCGGAACCTTTCCGATGTCCGAATATAGCCTTCCAATGTATCGATCTTTACGTCTCAACCATTTCGAGACTCCTCGTCATGTCCGTGATCTCATCCGGGACTCCGAACAACCTTCGGTACATCAAATCACATAAACTCATAATACCGATCATCACCAAACGTTAACCGTGCGGACCCTACGGGTTCAAGAACTATGTAGACATGACCGAGACATGTCTCCGGTCAATAACCAATAGCGGAACCTAGATGCTCATATTGGCTCCTACATATTCTACAAAGATCTTTATCGGTCAAACCGCATAACAACATACATTGTTCCCTTTGTCATCGGTATGTTACTTGCCCGAGATTCGATCGTCGGTATCTCAATACCTAGTTCAATCTCGTTACCGGCAAGTCTCATTACTCATTCGTAATGCATCATCCCGCAACTAACTCATTAGTCACATTGCTTGCAAGGCTTATAGTGATGTGCATTACCGAGAGGGCCCAGAGACACCTCTCCGACAATCGGAGTGACAAATCCTAATCTCGATGTATGCCAACTCAACAAGTACCATCGGAGACACCTGTAGAGCACCTTTATAATCACCTAGTTACGTTGTGACGTTTGGTAGCACATAAAGTGTTCCTCCAGTATTCGGGAGTTGCATAATCTCATAGTCATAGGAACATGTATAAGTCATGAAGAAAACAATAGCAACATACCAAACGATCAAGTGCTAAGCTAACGGAATGGGTCAAGTCAATCACATCATTCTCTAATGATGTGATCCCTTAATCAAATGACAACTCATGTCTATGGCTAGGAAACTTAACCATCTTTGATTCAACGAGCTAGTCAAGTAGAGGCATACTAGTGACACTCTGTTTGTCTATGTATTCACACATGTACTAAGTTTCCGGTTAATACAACTCTAGCATGAATAATAAACATTTATCATGATATAAGGAAATATAAATAACAACTTTATTATTGCCTCTAGGGCATATTTCCTTCAGTCTCCCACTTGCACAAGAGTCAATAATCTAGTTCACATCACCATGTGATTTAACACTAATAGTTCATATCTCCATGTGATTAACACCCATAGTTCACATCGCCATGTGACCAACACTCAAAGGTGTACTAGAGTCAGTAATCTTAGTTCACATCGCCATGTGATTAACACCCAAAGAGTACTAAGGTGTGATCATGTTTTGCTTGTGAGAGAAGTTTAGCCAACGGGTCTGCCATATTCAGATCTGTATGTATTTTGCAAATTTCTATGTCAACAATGCTCTGCACGGAGCTACTCTAGCTAATTGTTCCCACTTTCAATATGTATCTAGATCGAGACTTAGAGTCATCCAGATCGGTGTCAAAGTTTGCATCGGCGTAACTCTTTACGACGAACCTTTTGTCACCTCCATAATCGAGAAACATATCCTTATTCCACTAAGGATAATTTTGACCGCTGTCCAGTGATCTACTCCTAGATCACTATTGTACTCCCTTGCCAAACTCAGTGTAGGGTATACAATAGATCTAGTACACATCATGGCATACTTTATAGAACCTATGGCTGAGGCATAGGGAATGACTTTCATTCTCTTTCTATCTTCTGCCGTGGTCGGGCTTTGAGTATTACTCAATTTCACACCTTGCAACACAGGCAAGAACTCTTTCTTTGACTGTTCCATTTTGAACTACTTCAAAATCTTGTCAAGGTATGTACTCATTGAAAAAACTTATCAAGCGTCTTGATCTATCTCTATAGATCTTGATGATCAATATGTACGCAGCTTCGCCGAGGTCTTTCTTTGAAATACTCCTTTATGCTTTCCAGAAAATTCTACATTATTTCCAATCAACAATATGTCATTCACATATACTTATCAGAAATGTTGTAGTGCTCCCACTCACTTTCTTGTAAATACAGGCTTCACCGCAAGTCTGTATAAAACTATATGCTTTGATCAACTCATCAAAGCGTATATTCCAACTTCGAGATGCTTGCACCAGTCCATAAATGGATCGCTGGAGCTTGCACATTTTGTTAGCACCTTTAGGATCGACAAAACCTTCTGGTTGCATCAAATACAACTCTTCTTTAAGAAATCCATTAAGGAATGTAGTTTTGACATCCATATGCCAGATTTCATAAAATGTGGCAATTTGCTAACATGATTCGGACAGTTTAAGCATCGCTACGAGTGAGAAAATCTCATCGTAGTCAACACCTTGAACTTTGTCAAAAACCTTTTTCGACAAGTCTAGCTTTGTAGATAGTAACACTACTATCAGCGCCCGTCTTCCTCTTGAAGATCCATTTATTTTCTATGGCTTGCCGATCATCGGGCAAGTCAACCAAAGTCCACACTTTGTTCTCATACATGGATCCCATCTCAGATTTCATGGCCTCAAGCCATTTTGCGGAATCTGGGCTCATCATCGCTTCCTCATGGTTCGTAGGTTCGTCATGGTAAAGTAACATGACCTCCAGAACAGGATTACCGTACCACTCTAGTGCAGATCTCACTCTGGTTGACCTACGAGGTTCGGTAGTAACTTGATCTGAAGTTACATGATCATCATCATTAGCTTCCTCACTAATTGGTGTAGGAGTCACAGAAACAGATTTCTGTGATGAACTACTTTCTAATAAGCGAGCAGGTACAGTTACCTCATCAAGTTCTATTTTCCTCCCACTCACTTCTTTCGAGAGAAACTCCTTCTCTAGAAAGGATCCATTCTTAGCAATGAATGTCTTGCCTTCGGATCTGTGATAGAAGGTGTACCAAACTGTCTCCTTTGGTTATCCTATGAAGACACATTTCTTCGATTTGGGTTTGAGCTTATCAGGATGAAACTTTTTCACATAAGCATCGCAGCCCCAAACTTTAAGAAACGACAACTTCGGTTTCTTGCCAAACCACAGTTTATATGGTGCCGTCTCAACGGATTTAGATGGTGCCCTATTTAACGTGAATGCAGCTGTCTCTAATGCATAACCCCAAAACGATAGTGGTAAATCGGTAAGAGCATCATAGATTGCACCATATCTAATAAAGTACGGTTACGATATTCGGACACACCATTACGCTGTGGTGTTCCAGGTGGCGTGAGTTGCGAAACTATTCCGCATTGTTTCAAGTGAAGAACAAACTCGTAACTCAAATATTCTCCTCCACGATCAGATCGTAGAAACTTTATTTTCTTGTTACGATGATTTTCCACTTCACTCTGAAATTATTTGAACTTTTCAAATGTTTCAGATTTATGTTTCATCAAGTAGATATACCCATATCTGCTCAAATCATCTGTGAAGGTCAGAAAATAATGATACCTGCCGCGAGCCTCAACACTCATCGGACTGCATACATGAGTATGTATTATTTCCAACAAGTCCGTTGCTCGCTCCATTGTTCCGGAGAATGGAGTCTTAGTCATCTTGCCCATGAGGCATGGTTCGCAAGCATCAACTGATTCATAATCAAGTGATTCCAAAAGCCCATCAGCATGGATTTTCTTCATGCGCTTTACACCAATATGACCTAAACGGCAGTGCCACAAATAAGTTGCACTATCATTGTTAACTTTGCATCTTTTGGCTTCAATATTATGAATATGTGTATCACTACGATCGAGATTCAATAAACCATTCACCTTGGGTGTATGACCATTGAAGGTTTTATTCATGTAAACAGAACAACAATTATTCTCTGACTTTAAATGAATAACTGTATTGCAATAAACTTGATCAAATCATATTCATGCTTAACGCAAACACCAAATAACATTTATTTAGGTTCAACACTAATCCCAAAAGTATAGGGAGTGTGCGATGATGATCATATCAACCTTGGAACCACTTCCAACACACATCGTCACTTCACCCTTAACTAGTCTCTGTTCATTCTGCAACTCCCGTTTTGAGTTACTAATCTTAGCAACTGAACTAGTATCAAATACTGAGGGGTTGCTATAAACACTAGTACACATCAATAACATGTATATTAAATATACCTTTGTTCACTATGCCATCCTTCTTATCCGCCAAATACTTGGGGTAGTTCTGCTTCCAGTGACCAGTCCCTTTGCATTAGAAGCACTTAGTCTCAGGCTTAGGTCCAGACTTGGGCTTCTTCACTTGAGCAGCAACTTTCTTGCCGTTCTTCTTGAAGTTCCTCTTCTTCCCTTTGCCCTTTTCTTGAAACTAGTGGTCTTGTCAACTATCAACACTTGATGCTTTTCTTGATTTCTACCTTCGTCGATTTCAGCATCACGAAGAGCTTGGGTATCATTTCCGTTATCCCTTGCATATTATAGTTCATCACGAAGTTCTAGTAACTTGGTGATAGTGACTAGAGAACTCTGTCAGTCACTATCTTATCTGGAAGATTAACTCCCACTTGATTCAAGTGATTGTAGTACTGAGACATTCTGAGCACATGCTCACTAGCTGAGCAATTCTCCTCCATCTTGTAGGCAAAGTGCTTGTTAACGGTCTCATACCTTTCGTCATGGGCATGACTCTGAAATACTAATTTCAACTCTTGGAACATCTCATATGCTCCGTGGCGTTCAAAAAGTCTTTGAAGCCCCGATTCTAAGCCGTAAAGCATGGTGTACTAAACTATCAAGTAGTCATCATATCGAGCTTGCCAAATTTTCATAACGCCTGCATCTGCTCCTGCAATCGGTCTGTCACCTAGCGGTGCATCAAGGACATAATTCTTCTGTGCAGTAATGAGGATAATCCTCAGATCACGGATCCAATCAGCATCATTGCTACTAACATCTTTCAACTTAGTTTTCTCTAGGAACATATCAAAAATAAAACAGGGGAGCTAAACACGAGCTATTGATCTACAACATAGATATGCTAATACTACCAGGACTAAGTTCATGATAAATTTAAAGTTCAATTAATCATATTACTTAATAACTCCCACTTAGATAGACGTCCCTCTAGTCATCTAAATGATCACGTGATCCAAATCAACTAAACCATGTCTGATCATCACGTGAGATGGAGTAGTTTTCAATGGTGAACATCACTATGTTGATCATATCTACTATATGATTCACGCTCGACCTTTCGGTCTCCAATGTTCCGAGGCCATATCTGCATATGCTAGGCTTGTCATGTTTAACCCAAGTATTTTGCGTGTGCAAAACTGGCTTGCACCCGTTGTATGTGAACGTAGAGCTTATCGCACCCGATCATCACGTGGTGTCTCGGCACGACGAACTTTCACAATGGTGCATACTCAGGGAGAACACTTATACCTTGAAATTTAGTGAGAGATCATCTTATAATGCTACCGTCGAACTAAGCAAAATAAGATGCATAAAGGATAAACATCACATGCAATCAATATAAGTGATATGATATGGCCATAATCATCTTGTGCCTTTGATCTCCATCTCCAAGGCACCGTCATGATCACCATCGTCACCGGCGCGACACCTTGATCTCCATCGTAGCATCGTTGTCGTCTCGCCAACTATTGCTTCTACGACTATCGCTACCGCTTAGTGATAAAGTAAAGCAATTACATGGCGATTGCATTTCATACAATAAAGCGACAACCATATAGCTCATGTCAGTTGCCGATAACTTCGTTACAAAACATGATCAACTCATACAATAAAATTTAGCATCATGTCTTGACCATATCACATCACAACATGCCCTGCAAAAACAAGTTAGACGTCCTCTACTTTGTTGTTGCAAGTTTTACGTGGCTGCTACGGGCTGAGCAAGAACCGTTCTTACCTACGCATCAAAACCACAACGATTTTTCGTCAAGTATGTGTTGTTTTAACCTTCAACAAGGACCGGGCGTAGCCACACTCGATTCAACTAAAGTTGGAGAAACTGACACCCGCCAGCCACCTGTGTGCGAAGCACGTCGGTAGAACCAGTCTCGCGTAAGCATACGCGTAATGTCGGTCCGGGCCGCTTCATCCAACAATACCGCTGAATCGAAGTATGACATGCTGGTAAGCAGTATGACTATTATCGCCCACAACTCACTTGTGTTCTACTCGTGCATATAACATCTACGCATAAACCTGGCTCTGATACCACTGTTGTAGAACGTAGTAATTTCAAAAAAAATTCCTACGCACACGCAAGATCATGGTGATGCATAGCAACGAGAGGGGAGAATGTTGTCCATGTACCCTCGTAGACCGTAAGCGGAAGCGTTATGACAACACGGTTGATGTAGTCGTACGTCTTCACGATCGACCGATCCTAGTACCGAACGTACGACACCTCCGCGATCTGCACACGTTCGGCTCGGTGACGTCCCACGAACTCACGATCCAGCAGAGTGTCGAGGGAGAGCTTCGTCAGCACAACGGCGTGATGACGGTGATGATGAAGCTACCGGCGCAGGGCTTCGCCTAAGCACTGCAACGATATGACCAAGGTGAATTATGGTGGAGGGGGCACCGCACACGGCTAAGAGATCAGTGATCAACTTGTGTGTCTATGGGGTGCCCCCCTCCCCCGTATATAAAGGAGTGGAGGAGGGGGGGGGCCGGCCCTCTCTATGGCGCGCCCTAGGGGAGTCCTACTCCCACCGGGAGTAGGATTCCCCCCTTTCCCTAGTTGGAGTAGGAGAGGAAGGGAAGGAGGAGTAGGAGAGAAGGAAAGGGGGGCCACCCCCTCCCCAAACCTATTCCAATACGGCCTCCTGCCCAAGGGGGGCGCACCAGCCCCTTGTGGGCTGGTGTGCTTCCTTCTTATGGCCCATAACTTCTCCTGGGGGATTCCGGTAACCTCCCGATACTCCAGAAAAATGCCCGAACCACTCGGAACCTTTCCGATGTCCGAATATAGCCTTCCAATATATCGATCTTTACGTATCGACCATTTCGAGACTCCTCATCATGTCCGTGATCTCATCCGGGACTCCGAACAACCTTCGGTACATCAAATCACATAAACTCATAATACCGATCATCACCAAACGTTAAGCGTGCAGACCCTACGGGTTCGAGAACTATGTAGACATGACCGAGACACGTCTCCGGTCAATAACCAATAGCGGAACCTGGATGCTCATATTGGCTCCTACATATTCTACGAAGATCTTTATCGGTCAAACCGCATAACAACATACGTTCCCTTTGTCATCGGTATGTTACTTGCCCAAGATTCGATCGTCGGTATCTCAATACCTAGTTCAATCTCGTTACCGGCAAGTCTCTTTACTCGTTCCATAATGCATCATCCTGCAACTAACTCATTAGTCACATTGCTTGCAAGGCTTATACTGATGTGCATTACCGAGAGGGCCCAGAGATACCTCTTCGACAATCAGAGTGACAAATCCTAATCTTGATGTATGCTAACTCAACAAGTACCATCGGAGACACCTGTAGAGCACCTTTATAATCACCCAGTTACGTTGTGACGTTTGGTAGGACACAAAGTGTTCCTCCGGTATTCGGGAGTTGCATAATCTCATAGTCATAGGAACATGTATAAGTCATGAAGAAAGCAATAGCAACATACTAAACGATCAAGTGCTAAGCTAACGGAATGGGTCAAGTCAATCACATCATTCTCTAATGATGTGATCCCGTTAATCAAATGACAACTCATGTCTATGGCTAGGAAACTTAACCATCTTTGATTCAACGAGCTAGTCAAGTAGAGGCATACTAGTGACACTCTGTTTGTCTATGTATTCACACATGTACTAAGTTTCCGGTTAATACAATTCTAGCATGAATAATAAACATTTATCATGATATAAGGAAATATAAATAACAACTTTATTATTGCCTCTAGGGCATATTTCCTTAAGGCGGCACGGGCATCGTCGCTGCCGTCGACGACATCGCGTCGTTTCGCACTTCCCATGTCTGTGGCCGCGCCTACCGTGCGTGTGACCGCGCCTCTCGTGCCCGCGGCCGCGCCTGATGTCTACTACGCAACCTATCTTCTTGTAGACTCGTGTTGGGCCTCCAAGCGCAGAGTTTTGTAGGACAGTAGCGATTTTCCCCTCAAGTGGGTGACCTAAGTTTTATCAGTCCGTAGGAGGAGTAGGATGAAGATGGTCTCTTTCAAACAACCCTGCAACCAAATAACAAAGAGTCTCTTGTGTCCCAAACACACCCAATACAACGGTACATTGTATAGGTGCACTAGTTCGGCAAAGAGATGGTGATACAAGTGTAATATGGATAGTAGATATAGGTTTTTGTAATTTGAAATATAAAAACAGCAAGGTAACTAGTAACAACAGTGAGCACAAACGGTACTGCAATGCATGAAAACAAGGCCTAGGGTACTTTCACTAGTGCAAAGTCTCTCAACAATGATAATATAATTAAATCATATGGCAATCCCTCAACGTGTGATAAATAATCACTCAAAAGTTTTTATCGGAGAACGTAGGACGAAAACGTGCATCAACCCCTATGCATAGATTACCCCAATGTTACCTCGGGAATCCGCGAGTTGAGTGCCAAAACATACATCAAGTGAATCAATAGAACATCCCATTGTCACCACAGATGTCCCATCATAAGACATACATCAAGTGTTCTCAAATCCAATACTCAACCCAACATAACATAACCTCAAAGAGCAAGACTCAAATCATCACAAGAAGGTAGAGGGGGAGAAACTCCATATGATCCAACTATAATAACAAAACTCGCGGTACATCAAGATCGTGCCAACTCAGGAACACGAGGGAGAGATCAAACACATAGCTACTAGTACATACCCTCAGCCCCGAGGGTGAACTACCCCCTCCTCATCATGGAGACCGCCGGGATGATGAAGATGGCCTCCGGTGATGATTTCGCCCTCCGGCAGGGTGCCGGAACCGGCTCCCGATTGGTTTTTCGTGGCTACAAAGCCTTACGGCAGCGGAACTTCCAATTTAGGGTTCTTTTCGGGGTTTTCCATATTTATAAGAATTTTTGGCGTCGGAAACAAGTCAGGGGGTGCCCGAGGTGTCCACAAGCTAGGGGGCGTGCCCTAGGGGGTGGGTGCGCCTAGAGGGCTTGTGGACTCCTTGTCCACTTCCTGGCCCAGCTCTCGTGCTCTGGGGGTCTCTTTTGGTCCATAAAAAATCATCATAAATTTTCAGTTCATTCCGAAAACTTTTATTTCTGCATAAAAAACAACACCACGGTAGTTCTACTGAAAACAGCGTCAGTCCGGGTTAGTTCTAATAAAACCATACCAAAACCATATAAAATTGTTGTAAACATGGCATGAATACTTCATAAATTATAGATACATGCGGGACACATCAACATCCCCAAGCTTAATTCCTGCTCGTCCTCGAGTGGGTAAATGATAAAAGAAAGAATTTATGAAGTGTGAATGCTAGCAAGTGCACAAGTTTGATCAATGATAATTTCAATCATTTTGTCTAGCATCATTATATATCATAAACAGTAGCTCATCTCATAATATTTCTCATGATCAAGTAACAAGCTATTCACATGTTAAAGCATAGACCATAAACTTTCTTGAAAACTAAGTAACTATGTTCTCAGTCATCAAACAATGGCAATTCATCTTATTTTCAGGATGGGTCTATGTAAAAGCTTTGATTTAGCAAATTCCACATACTCAACTGTCATATAGTCTTTCATGATTGCTACCACTCAAAGCATATTTTTAGAACAAATAGCATCCATCGAACACAGAGAAAGATAGGGGCTTAGTGTTTATCATATAGATAATTGTCAAGAATAATAATTCATGATAAAATATATTTGAATGGCCATATATGCTTAGATCTTTCCCCATCACATGATGCTTGCCAACTAAAGAATAGGTTGGAATAAGAGATTAACTCAACAAAAAAGTAAAAGATAGGTCCTTCGCAGAGGGAAGCAGAGATTTGCAGAGGTGCCAGAGCTCGAAGCTTTTAAAACAAAGATGAATATAATTTTGAGAGGTATGTTTTCATTGTCAACGTAGCAACCGAGAGTTTTCAACATCTTCCATGCTAGACATATTATAGGCGGTTCCCAAACAGAAAGGTAAATTTTTACTCCCCCTCCACCAACAAACACAAACCATGGCTAGCCGAATCCTCGGGTGCCCTCCATACCAAAAACATTCCGGGGGAGTTTTATTTTATTACTATCACTAGTGGAATTAGCTTATTTGCCGTCAGCCATTTCTTTGCCGTCTGCTGGCTGACGGCAAAGAAGGTCTTTGCTGTCCGCTTACAGAAAACGGACGGCAAAGAACTGGCTGATGGCAAAGAAGGTCTTTGCCATCAGCCATTTCTTTGCCGTCTGCTAGCGGACGACAAAGAATCTTTGCCGTCAGCTGGCGGACGACAAAGAGAGAGGTGGGCCCCACTAACGAGCTGCTTATAAAAAAACCTAACGGCAAAGGGGGGCGGACGGCAAAGAGATAACCTAACTAACGGTCGGGTCCCCACCCCGC
>NC_057802.1:428585648-428586174 GCF_018294505.1 Triticum aestivum
CACCCGCCACGGACTCCCCTCCACCGGGCCGCCGCCGCCCCCACCCGCCGCGGCCTCCCCCTCCACCGGGCTACCGCCTCCCACTCCACCGGCAATCCCCTGCGCAGGTGAGTGATCTTCCCCCTGTTTTTAGTTTAGTTTGTTTTGTTTTAGTTTGTTTTAGTTTCTTTTAGTTAATTTAGTTTCTGTTTTAGTTATAGTTTTACTTTAGTTTTAGTTTTAGTTTTAGTTTTAGTTTTAGTTTAGTTTTAGTTTTATTTTTAGTTTAGTTTATTTTAGATTAGTTTTAGTTTTAGTTTAGAAGAATAAGAAGAGTAGAAGGAGGAGGAGGAGGGAGGAAGAGGTGGAGGGAGAAGAAGAAAGAAAAGAAGAAGAAGAAAGAAGAAGAAGATGAAGAAGAAGAAGAAGAAGAGGAAGAAAGAAGAGGAAGAGGAAGAGGAGGAGGGAGGAAGAGGAAGAGAAGAAGAAGAAGCAGAAAAGAAGAAGAAGAAGAAGAGGAAAAAGGAGAAGAGGAAGAAGAGGAAGA
>NC_057802.1:428586285-428613674 GCF_018294505.1 Triticum aestivum
CGACACGACACCCACGACACCAGAGGCCGACGAGGTCATATATTTGTGAATTATGAGTTAGGTCATATATTTGATGCCACTGAACCCTATGAGCCCGTCATTGATTATAGTGATGATGATGATTATGCATTTATTGATGATAGTGATCGAGATTATTAGTAGTGTCAAGTATTCGATTTTTTTATGTTGTACTTGATGATGATACAATTAAGTGATATACATATTATTATTCATGTCGGTATTTTTTTATGTTGTACTAATTTCGTTTACTCTTTGTCATGGCAGGTGTTGAAAGATGGTGGGCGCTGGTCGGGAGCGCTCCGAGGCCCCTTCTTCGTCGGCGCGTGGTGGGAGGTCTTCCATTCCACACGCACCTCTCCGGCGAGCGTTGCTGGACAGTATGGCGACACCGCCGGGCCCTTCTTCGTCGACAGCGGTGCCCAGCAGGGGACGAGGTAAGGGAGGGAAGAAGAGAGGAGTTGGAGCACGTGGTCGCGGGAGAGGAGGTAGGGTGACTGCTAGGGCGCCTTGCTCGCCGCCACCCCCAGCTGTTTCACCCGAGCACGTGACTGCTAGGGTGGACTCGTCCGAGGAGGAGGCTACACGGACTCTGGTCCACGAGCCTTCGGCCCACGAGCGTCGGGTCGACGGGCCTTCGGCCCACGAGCCTTGGGTCGACGGGCCTTCGGCCCATGAGACCCCGGAGGAGCACACGTCTGGATGGGGTACTTGGCCGGATGAGCCTGAGGGGCCGAGTGGCCATGCTGATGATGGCGGGGAGCCGACTGATATTGAGGAGGAGGGGGGCACCGTCTACCAGCGTGGTTGTACACGGCTCCCGTCCGTGCCGGCGACCCGCGAGCAGAGGTGGTTGATTTTCCCTGATGGGGAGAGGTAAGTGCATTTAATCTTTTTGTACCTTCTGCATTCACGTTTCTTCAAATATCTAATGCGTTGGCCTTGTCATGCTGTAGGGGTTGGGACCACCATCATAGTGTCCGCCGGCCCAACTCCGTCCTTGGAGTGCTTTGCCGGCAAAACTTCCCGGGGTTTGTCACGTTGCCTGGTGAGGGTCGGCATCCAGAGCTTGGATTGAGCTGGGAGCACTACTTGGCTGCCCCGGCCCCGCCGGGTGAGATTATCGACGGTGTCTTGTGCGACACGAGGGCAGACGTGGTGATCAGAAAGTTTTGGGTAATTTCTCCTTTACACATTTAAAAATCTTCAACTAGCTAGTTATTAATTGTACTAATAAATATTGTCTCATTTGATTGCAGACATTCTACAGGTGTGAGGAGGGATACGAGGAGGAGACGACAAATGTTATCGAGAACGTCTGCAAGCGCCTACTACAGAACTTACGGCACGAGGCTCGGGTGCAGGCTGTTCGAGACTACTACGCCTTGCGTGGTATCAAGAAGCCCAAGCCGGCGTGCCGTGATAAGTTCCTGAGTAAGGAGCAGTACATGAAGGTAATTCTTAAGGCCTTGTACTTACTTCCTTCATTTAGTAATTCATAGCCGTAGTGCTCAAGTTTTTATTTGCTAACTTAGGCGCCTCCGAGATGGTGTGCGGATCGGATGGATTGTTGGGAGGTGTTGGTCAATGAGTGGTGCTCAAAAGAATGGCTAGCCGTCCACAACGCGACCAAGGACAAACGTGCCCAAATGGAAGGTGTGCCACACCATCAAGGCAGCTCCAACTTATATCAGTTCGGGCACAACTGGGTATGTGGTTTGCTTCATTATTCATGCAATTCATTCATCATGCTAGCTCGAGCCCTTCAATTACTAATTTACTTTCTTTCTCTCTTTCAGGCACGCTACAATAAGGCGGATAAGGTGCCAGAGGTGTACGACCTGTATGCCATGGCCCACACTGCCTCTTTCAAGAAAGTCAAGGCATTCTCTCCGTCTGACCTCGATGATGCAAACAACTTCACCAACATATCCTCCCACGACAAGCTCGTGAAATATAGAGATGAGGGGAAGGCGAGGAAAGGGGAGGACTTTAACCCAAGCCAGGGTCCCATTGATCCAGAGCTGGTGATGATATCTGGTGGCGGGAGGTCCCATGGCTCCATAGCCATTGGAGATGGACTTATCCGTTGTCCTAGCACTCTCCCGGAGATCAAGGCACGCCAGTCGAGCTCCGCTCCTGAGATAAGGCCTCGTGAACGGCCAGTCCAACTCGCCATCAAGGTTAGTTATACGTACTCAGCTATCTTTCTCCATTACATTGTCTGTGCTTCCATCAATGATTACAAATGGTAACGAGGAGTGGTGTTGCAGGCTGCTATACAGAGTGAGAGAGATAGAACGGAGAAACTTCTGGCGGAGGCGGCGGAGAGGCAGCGGGAGTTGGAGGAGAGGACGACAACGATGTTGGAGGAGGAGAGGGCACGGAATGACATGCAGGCAAGGGCCATGTACGAGCTCCTTGTGGTAAGTTTCTTCTGCAGATTAGCCAAAACATTCATGTATTGTTTGTCTCATTACTAACTAGTATGACTGAGTCATCAAAACCAAATGTGCAGTCTGTGTGCGAGAAGACCCGTCAGACCGCTCCGCCGATGCCAGTGATTTCTCCTGGGACCACTGTGAGTTTAATTTGAATGGACATTACTTGCTAGTCTTAACATTTGAGTGTCATCATGCTAACGAGACATTGGAAATGATCTTTGGTGCAGCGTAACTCTAGACAAGCATCGCACGATCTTTCTCCAGCTACCGGCACGAGCCAGCCCGCTCCTACACCTCCATGATCATGGTAAGTTTCTCTAGTGTTTTGCTTAACAAATGCATAAAGACCTAGACTTAGCCTTATTTCCTCCAATATGTCTGCTTACCACAATGACCTAGAGTTAGCTTCTTTTCCTCCAAAATGACTTAATAAGCTTACTGACCTCCAAAACCATCCATTTTACCTAAGTTAGCTCTAAAACGATCTATACTTAGCTTTGTTTCCTCCAAAATGACCTAAGTTAGCTCTAATATGCTTAGTTAACTAGGTTTGCTCAATAATGACATGTACTTAGCTTACTTATGTCAAAAATGGCAT
This sequence comes from Triticum aestivum, assembly GCF_018294505.1. Taxonomy (NCBI): domain Eukaryota; kingdom Viridiplantae; phylum Streptophyta; class Magnoliopsida; order Poales; family Poaceae; genus Triticum; species Triticum aestivum. The sequence goes on from NC_057802.1 coordinate 428,589,346, forward strand.
AATTAGCTTAGTTAGCTCATACAATCCATTTTACCCAAGTTAGCTCTAAAATGACCCATTCTACCTTAGTTAGCTCATAAATGATCAATTTTACCAAAGTTAGCTCTAAAATGACCCATTTTACTTAGACTAGCTCCAAAATGATCCAGTTTAACTATGTTAGCTCTAAAATGACCCATTTTACCTAGGTTAGCTCCAAAATGACCCATCTTACCTAGGTTAGCTCCAAAATGATGCATTTTACCCAAGTTAGCTCTAAAATGACCCATTTTACCTAGATTAGCTCATAAACGATCCATTTCACCTAGGCTAGCTCACAAACGATCCATTTTACCTAGTTTAGCTCCAAAATGACCCATCACACCTAGGTTAGCTCTAAAATGATGCATTTCACCTAGGTTAGCTCATAAACGATCTATTTCACCTAGGTTAGCTCATAAACGATCCATTTCACCTAACTTGGCTCAAAAACGATCCATTTCACCTAGGTTAGCTCCAAAATGACCCATCTTACCTAGGTTAGCTCTAAAATGATGCATTATACCTAACTTAGCTCATAAATGATCTATTTCACCTAGGTTAGCTCATAAACGATCCATTTCAACTAAGTTAGCTCGTAAATGATCCATTTCACCTAAGTTAGCTCATAAATGGCATATACTTCTTCTTCTAGTCACCTTTTTCTAACTTTCTTATTTGCCATTTTGCAGATTTCATTCACTTCACGGAAGCTAGCTTGCTATGATGGAGTGCTTGTTTTTTCTTTCATTCTCCTCTAGTATTCTTCTAGCTTGCTATGATGGAACTTGCTATCTTGATGAAACTTTGCATTGTAATATGTATGGATGGAACAATGTGTATGTGCAACTTGCTACGTATGAATGGATGGAACTATATATGTATGCACGATGAAACTTATGTGCTGGATATGTCATATGTTTGCTGTTAAATAGCCGTGTGAAATATATATATATATGTCATATATTTGCTGTGAAAATTGCTGGATTAAAAAAACAGAAAAAGAGGCACCTTTGTCGTCTGCCGCGGACGGCAAAGAAGCCACGCGGCGGCCACCTGTGCTCCCTGGGAGCTGACCCATTTGGTCAGTTTGCTTACAGCGGCGGACGGCAAAGGCCGGATGCTCTTTGCCGACAGCGGCGGACGGCAAAGGCTGCCGTTAGCCGCCTAACAGACTAACAGCGCATTTATTGCCGTCGGCTTTCTTTGCCGTCAGCCGCTGATAGCAAAGGCCCCTTTGCCGTCCGCTTCAAAAAGCAGACGGCAAAGAAGCTCTTTACCGATGCCTACTTTGCCAGAGCCTTTTGCCATCCGCGGCAGATGGCAAAGGCCTTTGCCGTTCGCCATCCTTGCCTTTGCCGTGGCAGACGGCAAAGTAGCTGATTCCTGTAGTGTATTTTTAGATTTTGATCATAGGACTGGGCATCCCAATGTTGGGAATCGTAGCATAATTTAAAATTTTCCTATGCTCACCAAGATGCATCTATGGAGTCTACTAGCAACGAGGGGAAAGGAGTGCATCTACATACCCTTGTAGATCGCGAGCGGAAGCGTTCCAATGAATGTGGATGACGGAGTCGTACTCACCGTGATCCAAATCACCGATGACCGAGTGCCGAACGGACGGCACCTCCGCGTTCAACACACGTATGGTGCAGCGACGTCTCCTCCTTCTTGATCCAGCAAGGGGGAAGGAGAGGTTGATGGAGATCCAGCAGCACGACGGCGTGGTGGTGGATGTAGCGGGTCTCCGGCAGGGCTTCGCCAAGCTTCTGCGAGAGAGAGAGGTGTTGCAGGGGAGGAGGGAGGCGCCCAAGGCTATAGATTGCTGCCCTCCCTCCCCCCCTTTATATAGGCCCCCTTGGGAGGTGGGGCCGGCCAAAACCCATCTAGGGTTGGGGGGCGGCGGCCAAGGGGTGGAAAGGGGTGCCTTGCCCCCCAAGGCAAGGGGGAAGTCCCCCCACCCTAGGGTTCCCAACCCTAGGCGCATGGGGGGAGGCCCAAGGGGGGGCGCCCAGCCCACTAGGGGCTGGTTCCCTTCCACTTTCAGCCCATGGGGCCCTCCGGGATAGGTGGCCCCACCCGGTGGACCCCCGGGACCCTTCCGGTGGTCCCGGTACAATACCGGTAACCCCCGAAACTTTCCCGGTGGCCGAAACTTGACTTCCTATATATAATTCTTCACCTCCGGACCATTCCGGAACCTCTCGTGAAGTCCGGGATCTCATCCGGGACTCCGAACAACTTTCGGGTTTCCGCATACATATATCTCTACAACCCTAACGTCACCGAACCTTAAGTGTGTAGACCCTACGGATTCGGGAGACATGCAGACATGACCGAGACGCCTCTCCTGTCAATAACCAACAGCGGGATCTGGATACCCATGTTGGCTCCCACATGTTCCACGATGATCTCATCGGATGAACCACGGTGTCGAGGATTCAATCAATCCCGTATGCAATTCCCTTTGTCAAACGGTATGTTACTTGCCCGAGTTCGATCGTCGGTATCCCAATACCTTGTTCAATCTCGTTACCGGCAAGTCTCTTTACTCGTACCGCAATGCATGATCCCGTGACTAACGCCTTAGTCACATTGAGCTCATTATGATGATGCATTACCGAGTGGGCCCAGAGATACCTCTCCGTCACACGGAGTGACAAATCCCAGTCTCGATCCGTGCCAACCCAACAGACACTTTCAGAGATACCCGTAGTGCACCTTTATAGTCACCCAGTTACGTTGTGACGTTTGGCACACCCAAAGCACTCCTACGGTATCCGGGAGTTGCACGATCTCATGGTCTAAGGAAAAGATACTTGACATTGGAAAAGCTCTAGCAAACGAAACTACACGATCTTTTATGCTATGCTTAGGATTGGGTCTTGTCCATCACATCATTCTCCTAATGATGTGATCCCGTTATCAACGACATCCAATGTCCATGGCCAGGAAACCGTAACCATCTATTGATCAACGAGCTAGTCAACTAGAGGCTTACTAGGGACATGGTGTTGTCTATGTATCCACACATGTATCTGAGTTTCCTATCAATACAATTCTAGCATGGATAATAAACGATTATCATGAATAAGGAAATATAATAATAACCAATTTATTATTGTCTCTAGGGCATATTTCCAACAGTCTCCCACTTGCACTAGAGTCAATAATCTAGTTCACATCACCATGTGATTAACACTCACTGGTCACATCTCCATGTGACCAACATCTAAAGAGTTTACTAGAGTCAATAATCTAGTTCACATCACTATGTGATTATCACTCAATGTGTTCTGGTTTGGTCATGTTATGCTTGTGAGAGAGGTTATTAATCAACGGGTCTGAACCTTTCAGAACCGTGTGCTTTATGAATATCTATGTCATCTTGTGGATGCTACGACGCGCTATTTGGAGCCATTTCAAATAATTGCTCTACTATATGAATCCGGTTTACTACTCAGAGTCATCCGGATTAGTGTCAAAGTTCGCATCGACGTAACCCTTTACGACGAACTCCTTTCCACCTCCATAATCGAGAAAATTCCTTAATCCACTAGGTACTAAGGATAAGTTCGACCGCTGTCATGAGATCCTTTCCCGGATCACCATTGTACCCTCTTGACCAACTCATGGCAAGGCACACTACATGTGCGGTACACAGCATAGCATACTATAGAGCCTATGTCTAAAGCATAGGGGACGACCTTCGTCCTTTCTCTATCTTCTGCTGTGGTCAGGTCTTGAGTCTCACTCAATACTCACACCTTGTAACACAGCCAAGAACTCCTTCTTTGCTGATCTTATTTTGAACTCTTTCAAAATCATGTCAAGGTGTGCTGTCTTTTTGAAAGTATCATCAGGCGTCTTGATCTATCTCTATGGATCTTGATGCCCAATATGTAAGCAGCTTTATCCAGGTCTTCCTTTGAAAAACTCCTTTCAAACAACCCTTTATGCTTTCCAGAAATTTTACATCATTTCGGATCAACAATATGTCATTCACATATACTTATCAGAAATGTTGTAGCGCTCCCACTCACTTTATTGTAAATACAAGTTTCCAACAAACTTTGTATAAACCCAAAAACTTTGATCACTCCATCAAAGCGTATATTCTGACTCCGAGATGCTTGCTCTAATCCATGGAAGGATCGCTGGAGCTAGCATACCTTTTAGCATCCTTAGGATCGACAAAACCTTTCTGATTGTATCACATACAACCTTTCCTTACGAAAACTGGTAAGGAAACTTGTTTTGACATCCATCTGCCAGATTTCATAAATGTAGCTAATGCTAACATGATTCCGATGGACCTAAGCATCACTACGGATGAGAAAAACTCATCGTAGTCAACTCCTTGAACTTGTGAAAATACTCTTTGCCACAAGTCGAGCTTCATAGATGGTAACATTACGGTCCATGTCCATCTTCTTCTTAAAGATACATTTATCTCAATGGCTTGCCGATCATCGGGCAAGTTCACCAAAGTCCATGCTTTGTTCTGATACATGGATTCTATCTCGGATTTCATGGCCTCGAGCCATTCGTCGGAATATGGGCCCACCATCGCTTCTCCATAGCTCGTAGGTTCATTGTTGTCTAGCAACATGACTTCCAAGACAGGATCACGCATTACTCTGAAGTAGTGCGCATCCTCGTCGTCCTACGAGGTTTGGTAGTGACTTGATCCGAAGTTTCAGGATCACTATCATAAGCTTCCACTTCAATTGGTGTAGGTGCCACAGGAACAACTTCCTGTGCCCTGCTACACACTAGTTGAAGCGACGGGTCAATAACCTTATCAAGTCTCCACCATCCTCCCACTCAATTATTTCGAGAGAAACTTTTCCTCGAGAAAGGACTCGTTTCTAGAAGCAATTACTTTTGCTTCTAGATCTGAAATAGGAGGTATACCCAACTGTTTTTGGGTATTCTATGAAGATGCATTTATCCGCTTTGGGTTCGAGCTTATCAGCCTGAAACTTTTTCACATAAGCATCGCAGCCCCAAACTTTTAAGAAACGACAACTTAGGTTTCTATAAACGGTGTCGTCTCAACGGATTTGCGTGGTGCCCCTTTTAAAGTGAATGCGGTTGTCTCTAATGCCTAACCCATAAACGATAGTGGTAATTTGATAAGAAACATCATGGTATGCACCATATCCAATAGGGTGCAGTTATGATGTTCGGACACACCATCACACTATGGTGTTCCAGGCGGTATTAATTGTGAAACACTTTCCACAATGTCTCAATTGTGCGCCAAACTCGTATCTCAGATACTCATCTCTATGATCTTATCACAGACATTTTATCTTCTTGTCACGACGATCTTCAACTTCACTCTAAAATTACTTGAACCTTTCAACAATTCAGACTAGTGTTTCATCAAGTAAATACACTCAACATCTACTCAAATCATCTGTGAAGTAAGAACATAACGATATCCACTGCATGCCTCAGCACTCATTGGACTGCGTACATCAAAATGTATTACTTCCAATAAGTTGCTCTCTTGTTCCATCTTACTGAAAACGAGGACTTTCAGTCATCTTGCCCATGTGGTATGATTTGCATGTCTCAAGTGATTCATAATCAAGTGAGTCCAAACGATCCATCTGCATGGAGTTTCTTCATGCATATATACCAATAGACATGGTTCACATGTCTCAATCTTTTCAAAACGAGTGAGTCCAAAGATCCATCTATATGGAGCTTCTTCATGCGTTTTATACCAATATGACTCAAGTGGCAGTGCCACAAGTATGTGGTACTATCATTACTATCTTATATCTTTTGGCACGAACATGTGTATCACGGCGATCGAGATTCATTTCAAGTGCAAGACCATTGAAGGTATTATTCAAATAAACAGAGTAACCATTATTCTCCTTAAATGAATAACCGTATTGCGATAAACATAATCCAATCATGCTCAACGCAAACACCAAACCTCGATGGCAGAGGGAGCATGCGATGCTTGATCACATCAACTTTGGAAACACTTCCAACACATATCGTCATCTCCCCTTTAGCTAGTCTCCGTTTATTCCGCAGCTTTTATTTCGAGTTACTAACACTTAGCAACCGAACCGGTATCTAATACCCTGGTGCTGCTAGGAGTACTAGTAAAGTACACATTCATATAATGTATATCCAATATACTTCTGTCGACCTTGCCTGCCTTCTCATCTACCAAATATCTAGGGTAGTACTGCTTCAGTGACCGTTCCTCTCATTACAGAAGCACTTAGTCTCGGGTTTGGGTTCAACCTTGGGATTCTTCACTAGAGCAGCAAACGACTTGCTGTTTCATGAAGTATCCCTTTTGCCCTTGCCCTTCTTAAACTAGTGGTTTTACTAACCATCAACAATTGATGCTCCTTCTTGATTTCTACTCTCGCGGTGTCAAACATCGCGAATAGCTCAAGGATCATCATAACTATCCTTGATATGTTATAGTTCATCACGAAGCTCTACTAGCTTGGTGGCAGTGACAATGGAGAACTATCACTATCTCATCTGGGAGATTAACTCCCACCCGATTCAAGCGATTGTGACACTCAGATAATCTGAGCACATGCTCAACGATTGAGCTTTTCTCCCTTAGTTTGCAGGCTTAAGAAACTTGTCAGAGGTCTCATACCTCTTGACGTGGGCACTAGTCTGAAATCCCAATTTCAGTCTTCGGAACATCTCACATGTTCTGCGACGTTTCAAAAACGTCTTGGGTGCCACAATTCTAAACCGCACTGAACTATCACGTAGTCATCAAAACGTGTATGTCAGATGTTTCGTAACATCTACAGACGACGCTGAGGTTCAGCACACCGAGCGGTGCATTAAGGACATAAGCCTTTTGTGCAGCAATGAGGACAATCCTCAGTTTACAGACCCAGTCCGCATAATTGCTACTACCAACTTTCAACTAAGTTTTCTCTAGGAACATATCTTAACCAGTAGAACTAAAGCGCAAGCTATGACATAATTTGCAAATACCTTTTTGACTATGTTCATGATAATGAAGTTCATCTGATTATGAACTCCCACTCAGATAGACATCCCTCTAGTCATCTAAGTGAAACATGATCCGAGTTTAACTAGGCCGTGTCCGATCATCACGTGAGACGGACTAGTCGAGATCGGTGAACATCTCCATGTTGATCGTATCTTCTATACGACTCATGCTCGACCTTTCGGTCCTCCGTGTTCCGAGGCCATGTCTGTACATGCTAGGCTCGTCAAGTCAACCTAAGTGTATTGCGTGTGTTCCGAGGCCATGTCTGTACATGCTAGGCTCATCAACACCCGTTGTATTCGAACGTTAGAATCTATCACACCCCATCATCACGTGGTGCTTCTAAACAACGAACCTTCGCAACGGTGCACAGTTAGGGTGAACACTTTCTTGAAATTATTATAAGGGATCATCTTACTTACTACCGTCGTTCTAAGCAAATAAGATGCAAAAACATGATAAACATCACATGAAATCAAATAGTGACATGATATGGCCAATATCATCATGCTCCTTTGATCTCCATCTTCGGGGCACCATGATCATCTTCGTCACCGGCATGACACCATGATCTCCATCATTGTGTCTTCATGAAGTCGTCACGCCAACGATTACTTCTACTTCTATGGCTAACGCGTTTAGCAACAAAGTAAAGTAATTTACATGGCGTTATTCAATGACATGCAGGTCATGCAAAATAATAAAGACAACTCCTATGGCTCCTGCCAGCTGTCATACTCATCGACATGCAAGTCGTGATTCCTATTACAAGAATATGATCAATCTCATACATCACATATATCATTCATCACATCTTCTGGCCATATCACATCACATAGCACTTGCTGCAAAAAACAAGTTAGACGTCCTCTAATTGTTGTTGCAAGTTTTTACGTGGTTTGTAGGTTTCTAGCAAGAACGTTTTCTTACCTACGTATGACCACAACGTGATTTGCCAATTTCTATTTACCCTTCATAAGGACCCTTTTCATCGAATTCGTTCCGACTAAAGTAGGAGAGACAGACACCCGCTAGCCACCTTATGCATCTAGTGCATGCCAGTCGGTGGAACCTGTCTCACGTAAGCGTACGTGTAAGGTCGGTCCGGGCCGCTTCATCCTACAATGCCACCGAAACAAGAAACGACTAGTAGTGGCAAGAAGAATTGGCAAACTCAACGCCCACAACTGCTTTGTGTTCTACTCGTGCATAGTAGCTACGCATAGACCTAGCTCATGATGCCACTGTTGGGAATCGTAGCATAATTTAAAATTTTCCTACGCTCACCAAGATGCATCTATGGAGTCTACTAGCAACGAGGGGAAAGGAGTGCATCTACATACCCTTGTAGATCGCGAGCGGAAGCGTTCCAATGAACGTGGATGACGGAGTCGTACTCGCCGTGATCCAAATCACCGATGACCGAGTGCCGAACGGACGGCACCTCCGCGTTCAACACACGTACGGTGCAGCAACGTCTCCTCCTTCTTGATCCAGCAAGGGGGAAGGAGAGGTTGATGGAGATCCAGCAGCACGACGGCGTGGTGGTGGATGTAGCGGGTCTCCGGCAGGGCTTCGCCAAGCTTCTGCGAGAGAGAGAGAGGTGTTGCAGGGGAGGAGGGAGGCGCCCAAGGCTGTAGATTGCTGCCCTCCCTCCCCCCTTTATATAGGCCCCCTTGGGAGGGGGGGCCGGCCAAAACCCATCTAGGGTTGGGGGGCGGCGGCCAAGGGGTGGAAAGGGGTGCCTTGCCCCCCAAGGCAAGGGGGAAGTCCCCCCCACCCTAGGGTTCCCAACCCTAGGCGCATGGGGGGAGGCCCAAGGGGGGCGCCCAGCCCACTAGGGGCTGGTTCCCTTCCACTTTCAGCCCATGGGGCCCTCCGGGATAGGTGGCCCCACCCGGTGGACCCCCGGGACCCTTCCGGTGGTCCCGGTACAATACCGGTAACCCCCGAAACTTTCCCGGTGGCCGAAACTTGACTTCCTATATATAATTCTTCACCTCCGGACCATTCTGGAACCTCTCGTGACGTCCGGGATCTCATCCGGGACTCCGAACAACTTTCGGGTTTCCGCATACATATATCTCTACAACCCTAGCGTCACCGAACCTTAAGTGTGTAGACCCTACGGGTTCGGGAGACATGCAGACATGACCGAGACGCCTCTCCGGTCAATAACCAACAGCGGGATCTGGATACCCATGTTGGCTCCCACATGTTCCACGATGATATCATCGGATGAACCACGGTGTCGAGGATTCAATCAATCCCGTATGCAATTCCCTTTGTCAAACGGTATGTTACTTGCCCGAGATTCGATCATCGGTATCCCAATACCTTGTTCAATCTCGTTACCGGCAAGTCTCTTTACTCGTACCGCAATGCATGATCCCGTGACTAACGCCTTAGTCACATTGAGCTCATTATGATGATGCATTACCGAGTGGGCCCAGAGATACCTCTCCGTCACACGGAGTGACAAATCCCAGTCTCGATCCGTGCCAACCCAACAGACACTTTCGGAGATACCCGTAGTGCACCTTTATAGTCACCCAGTTACGTTGTGACGTTTGGCACACCCAAAGCACTCCTACGGTATCCGGGAGTTGCACGATCTCATGGTCTAAGGAAAAGATACTTGACATTGGAAAAGCTCTAGCAAACGAAACTACACGATCTTTTATGCTATGCTTAGGATTGGGTCTTGTCCATCACATCATTCTCCTAATGATGTGATCCCGTTATCAACGACATCCAATGTCCATGGTCAGGAAACCGTAACCATCTATTGATTAACGAGCTAGTCAACTAGAGGCTTACTAGGGACATGGTGTTGTCTATGTATCCACACATGTATCTGAGTTTACTATCAATACAATTCTAGCATGGATAATAAACGATTATCATGAATAAGGAAATATAATAATAACCAATTTATTATTGCCTCTAGGGCATATTTCCAACACCCAATTACCAGCCACTTTCTTGTGAATGACAAGCGAATAAACACTCATCGTGAGAATAACCCACCTAGCATAAATGATACTGAATGCCCCCTGTCACTTCATGAGCGATTTGGGCATACAAAACAGATTATTATTTGAAGATTTAGAGTTTGGCACAAACAAATTTACTTGGAACGGCAGGTAAATACCGCATATAGGTAGGTATGGTGGACACTTATGGAAGAAACTTGGTTCAAGGATTTTGGATGCACAAGCAGTATTCCTGCTTAGTACAGAAATTTTGGCTAGCAAAAGATTCTAAATAGCAAGCACCACATGTTGGAGGATCCATAACAATATAACTTCTATACAAATATACCCAAGGATAACTCATTATCTTGTCTTCCTTGTCCAACTTCAACTAATTTGCTCAAGTTTGAAAATAAATAATGGGGCTCACAATCATAGAAGATGTCCAAGATAGTATATTTATATGTGAAACCTCTCTTCCTTCAATATTCTTTCATGAATTGTTCAAGTGACCAATATTATATTTGCTATCTTTCAATAAATTTACCACCTATACTTCTTGTATGTGAAGTCATTACTCCCCATGGGATAAGCATATGAAACATACATAATTTCAGATTTATGATATTCAATTTATTCAACCATTTACTTATAGGATATAAGAGAAGCACAAGAGTAAATGACAAACTACTCCAAAAAAAGATATAAGTGAAGATCAACGAGTAGTCGAATAATTACGTAGCTATGTGAAGACTCTCTCTCATTTAAATTTTTTAGATCTTGGGCTATTATTAAAACAGCAAGAAAAACAAAATAAAATGATATTCCAAGGATAGCACATATCATGTGAAGAAGCAAAAATTTAGGATCAACCAAAACTGACCGATCATTGTTGAAGAAGGAAGGTGGGATGCCAACCAGGGCATCCCCAAGCATAGATGCTTGAGACTTCTTGAAATGTTGACTAGGGATGCCTTGGGCATCCCCAAGCTTGAGCTCTTGTGTCTCCTTAATTCCTCTCATATCACAGATTCCCTAATTCTTAAAAACTTCATCCACACAAAACTCAACAAGAACTCGTGGGATAAGTTAGTATAAATCAATGCAATAAACTTATCATTCTCTACTATAGAAAATCACTAAAATTATTATTTAACATTGCATACTAAATTCCTATGCATATTTAATACTCCTATTTTCAAATAGAATCATTAAACATGCAAACATATGCAAACAATGCAAACATAACAGCAATCTGTGAAAATAGGACAGTCTGTAAAGGATGCAAGAATATTCATACTTCTCTAACTCCAAAAATTCTGAAAATTTACCACACTGTAGAAAATTTATCATAGCATACTGTGTAAAAACTTTAAGATTTTATCACGTTCTGACATTTTTAAGAATTCAGACAATGATAGAAAACTTTCTGTTTTCAAAACATCAACATATGGAATTTCAAAAAATAAGCATGGTAAAGACTATACTTGACCTTTTTACTAAACTAAAAGATGCAAACCATTATTCTAAATAGCAGCAAGCAAATCAAACTTAAATAAAATGATGCTCCAAGCAAAATCCATATCATGTGATGAATAAAAATATAGCTCCAAGTAAGATTACCAATAATGTTGAAGACGAAAGAGGGGATGCTTTCCAGGGCATCCCCAAGCTTCGTTGCTCGGGTATTCCTTGAATATTACCTTGGGGTGCCTTGGGCATCCCCATGCTTAGAGTCTTTCCACCCCTTATTCTTCTCATATCGATATCTCACACAAAACTTGAAAACTTCAATCACACAGAACTTAACGGAACTTCGTGAGATGGGTTAGTATGATAAAGGCAAAGCATTCACTTTGATACTGTCAAGATAAGATTCATAATTGTTCTCACACAATTCCTACTGTACCTTAATATTTCCACAATTTATATCACTTAATATAAGTTATGGAAACACAAAAACAAGCAAACTGTGCATTGAAAACAGAATCTGTCAAAAAAAGAACAGTTTGTAATGATCTGAACAACAACGATACTTTTGTTACTCCAAAAATTCTGAAAACTTAGGACACCGTAGGCAATTTGTATATAAATCATGTGTGAAAAATGCAGAAAATTATGTTACTAGAAGCAAAAGCTTCTGTTTTTGCATAGAATCAAGTCAACTATCACCATAGATCATCCCAAAGGTCCTACTTGGCACTTTACTGAAACAAAAGCTGTAAAACATGATTACTACAGTAGCATAATCATGAGAACACACAAAAATAGTAGGTATAAATATTGGGTTGTCTCCCAACAAGCACTTTTCTTTAATGTCTTTTTAGCTAGGCATGATGATTTCAATGATGCTCACATAAAAGATAAGAATTGAAACATAATGGGGGCATCATGAAGCATATGACTAGCACATTTAAGCATAACCCACTTTCTATGAATAGGGATTTTGTGAGAAAATAATTTATGGGAACAAGAATCAACTAGCATAGGAAGGCAAAACAAGCAATACTTCAAAACTTTCAACACATAGAGAGGAAACTTGATATTACTGAGATATGTAAAAGCATATGTTCCTGTCTCATAATAATTTCCAATAGCCTCATGAATGAATTCAACAATATAACTATCACTTAAAGCATTCTTTTCATGATCCACAAGCATAGAAATTTTATTACACTCCACATAAGCGCATTTATTCTCATGAATAGTAGTGGGAGCAAACTCAACAAAATAACTATCATGTGAGGCATAATCCAATTGAAAATTAAAATTATGATGACAAGTTTCATCGTTATTGATAACCCACAAGTATAGGGGATCAATTGTAGCCTCTTTCGATAAGTAAGAGTGTCGAACCCAACGAGGAGCTAAAGGTAGAACAAATATTCCCTCAAGTTCTATCAACCACCGATACAACTCTACTCACGCTTGATGTTCGCTTTACCTAGAACAAGTATAAAACTAGAAGTACTTTCTAGGTGTTTGTAGGATCATATGCACTTATGATTGGAACTCTAGCAAGCGTCCGCAACTACTAAAGATCATTAAGGTAAAACCCAACCATAGCATTAAAGTATCAAGTCCTCTTTATTCCCATACGCAAACAACCTACTTACTCGGGTATGTGCTTCTGTCACTCACGCCACCCACCATAAGCAAATCGTGAACATATTGCAAACCCTACAGCGGGGATCCCTCACGCTTGCGCGATACAGAGAGCACCATAGGACAGCACCAATAATAAAACATGCAACTCAAACCAATCACGATCATCAATTAACCCATAGGACAAAACGGATCTACTCAAACATCATAGGATAGCCATACATCATTGGGAAATAATATATAGCGTTGAGCACCATGTTTAAGTAGAGATTACAGCGGGTAAAAGAGGGGTTACACCGCTGCATAGAGGGGGGAAGAGTTGGTGATGATGGTGGTGAAGTTGTTGGTGTAGATTGCGGTGATGATGATGGCCCCCGGTGGCACTCCGGCGCCACCGGAAGCGAGGGGGAGAGAGCCCCCCTCCTTCTTCTTCTTCCTTGACCTCCTCCCTAGATGGGAGAAGGGTTTCCCCTCTGGTCCTTGGTCTCCATGGCATGGGAGGGGCGAGAGCCCCTTCGAGATTGGATGTGTCTCTCCGTCTCTCTCTGTTTCTGCGCTCAGGTATTCTGCCCTTTCACCGTTTCTTATATATCCGGAGATCCGTAACTCCGATTCGATTGAAACCTACGCCAAGATTTTTTCCAAAATTTAGCTTTCTTGCGGCCAAAGAAGAGCAGCAACCGCCTTACGGGGGGCCCACGAGGGTCAGCGGCGCGGCCAGGGGGGCAGGCGTGCCCCCCTGCCTCGTGGCCCCCTCGGGCACTGTCTCGCATTGATTCTTCTTCCCATATTTCACAAATATTCCAAAAATATTCTTCATCCGTTTTTATTCCGTTTGGACTCCGTTTGATATGGGGTTTCTGCGAAACATAGAACATGCAACAAACAGGAACTGGCACTGGGCACTGGATCAATATGTTAGTCCCAAAAATAGTATAAAAAGTTGCCAAAAGTATATGAAAGTTGTATAATATTGGCATGGAACAATAAAAAATTATAGATACGACGGAGACGTATCAGCATCCCCAAGCTTAATTCCTGCTCGTCCTCGAGTAGGTAAATGATAAAAAAGATAATTTTAAATGTGGAATGCTACCTAGCATAGTCTTGATCACATAATCTAATCATGGCATGAATATTAAGACACGAGTGATTCAAAGCAATAGTCTATCATTTGACATTAAGACAATAATACTTCAAGCATACTAACCAAGCAATTATGTCTTATCAAAATAACATAGCCAAAGAAAGCTCATCCCTACAAAATCATATAGTCTGGCTATGCTCCATCTTCACCACACAAAGCATTCAAATCATGCACAACCCCGATGACAAGCCGAGCAATTGGTTCATACTTTTTAACACGCTTCAGCCTTTTCAACCCTCACGCAATACATGAGCGCAAGCCATGGACATAGCACTATGGGTGGAATAGAATATGATGATGGAGGTTTGTGTGAGAAGACAAAAAGGAGAAAGTCTCACATCGACGCGGCTAATCAACGGGCTATGGAGATGCCCATCAATTGATGCCAATGCTAGGAGTAGGGATTGCCATGCAACGGATGCACTAGAGCTATAAGTGAATGAAAGCTCAAACTAAAACTAAGTGGGTGTGCATCCAACTTGCTTGCTCATGAAGACCTAGGGCGTTTGAGGAAGCCCATCATTGAAATATACAAGCCAAGTTCTATAATGAAAATTCCCACTAGTATATGAAAGTGATAACTCAAGAGACTCTCTATATGAAGAACATGGTGCTACTCTGAAGCACAAGTGTGGTAAAAGGATAGTAACATTTCTCCTTCTCTCTTTTTCTCTCATTTTTTGGTGGGCTTCTTTGGCCTCTTTTTTTTATTTGGGCTTCTTTGGCCTCTTTTATTTTTTGTAAAGTCCGGAGTCTCATCCCGACTTGTGGGGGAATCATAGTCTCCATCATCCTTTCCTCACTAGGGCAATGCTCTAATAATGATGATCAGCACACTTTTATTTACTTACAACTCAATATTACAACTCGATACTAGAACAAAGATATGACTCTATATGAATGCCTCCGGCGGTGTACCGGGATGTGCAATGATCTAGCGTAGCAATGACATCAAAAAACGGACAAGCCATAAAAACATCATGCTAGCTATCTTACGATCATGCAAAGCAATATGACAATAAATGCTCAAGTCATGTATATGATGATGATGGAAGTTGCATGGCAATATATCTTGGAATGGCTATGGAAATGCCATGATAGGTAGGTATGGTGGCTGTTTTGAGGAAGATATAAGGAGGCTTATGTGTGATAGAGCGTATCGTATCACGGGGTTTGGATGCACCGGCGAAGTTTGCACCAACTCTCGAGGTGAGAAAGGTCAATGCACGGTACCGAAGAGGCTAGCAATGATGGAAAGGTGAGAGTGCGTATAATCCATGGACTCACATTAGTCATAAAGAACTCATATACTTATTGCAAAAGTTTATTAGCCCTCGAAGCAAAGTACTACTACGCATGCCCCTAGGGGGATAGATTGGTAGGAAAAGACCATCGCTCATCCCCGACCGCCACTCATAAGGAAGACAATCAATAAATACCTCATGCTCCAACTTTGTTACATAACAGTTCACCATACGTGCATGCTACGAGAATCACAAACTTCAACACAAGTATTTCTACAATCCACAACTACCCACTAGCATGACTCTAATATCACCATCTTTATATCGCAAAACTATTGCAAGGAATCAAACATATCATACTGAGTGATCTACAAGTTTTATGTAGGATTTTATGACTAACCATGTGAATGACCAGTTCGTGTCATCTCTCTAAATAGATATAAGTGAAGCAAGAGAGTTTAGTTCTTTCTACAAAAGATATGCCCACTCTCTAACAAATATAAGTGAAGCAAAAGAGCATTCTACAAATGGCGGTTTTCTATGTGAAGAGAAACAGGCAATCCAAACTTCAAATGGTATAAGTGAAGCACATGAAGCATTCTATAAAGCCATACTCAAAAGATATAAGTGAAGTGCAAAGAGCATTCTATAAATCAACCAAGGACTATTTCATACCAGAATTGTTCATAAAATAAAAATGAAAACTAAATGCAAAAGATGCTCCAGGATTTGCACATATCGCATGAATGAAACGAATCCGAAAACATACCGATACTTGTTGAAGAAAGATGGGATGCCTTACGGGGCATCCCCAAGCTTAGACGCTTGAGTCTCCTTGAATATTTACTTGTGGTGCCTTGGGCATCCCCAAGCTTGAGATCTTGCCTCTCCTCCTTTTCCTCATATCGAGACCTTCTCGATCATCAAACACTTCATCCACACAAAACTTCAACAGAAAACTCGGTAAGATCCGTTAGTATAATAAAGCAAATCACTACTCTAAGTAATGTTGAAAACCAATTCATATTTCGTTTTTGCATTATAGCTACTGTAATATAACTTTTACATGGCTTAATCCACTGATAGAAATCGATAGTTTCATCAAAACAAGCAAACTATGCATCAAAAACAGAATCTGTCTAAAACAGAACAGTCTGTAACAATCTGAACATTAACCATACTTCTGGTACTTCAATAATTCTGAAAAAATTAGGAAAAATAAAAAAATTGTATAGAAAGACAGTGTAAAACGAATCAGAACCGTTTGACATTCCAGTAAAAAACTAAAAATCGCGCACTACAGCCAAAGTTTCTGTCCTGCACCGTACAAACCAACAAGCATTGTAAACATCCTAAAGGCAAATCTTGGCACATTATTTTTATAATATAATGGAATTGTACAAGGCGATAATTATTTTTGTTGAAAAGTTTCTGTAATCAAGATTCACAAAGTTTCCGTGAGCATGAACAAAGTTCAAGGAGCTCCCCCACTTCAACCATGCTTGTCTCTCTCACTTTCACTTTCCTTTTTGAACAAGTTTTTGGGTTCGCCTCTTTATTTTTTTGTTTTTAAACTATATAAAAGCACTCAACAGAAATAAATGACTCTCTAAAACTTCCGGGTTGTCTCCCTGGCAGCGCTTTCTTTAAAGCCATTAAGCTAGACATATAGTGCTCAAGTAGTGAATCCACCCGGATCCCAAGGTATATCAAAGCCAATTGTAATTAACAATGATTTGTAATTTAGTAGTGAGCACAAAGTAACATATATATGTAATTACGAAGTCTAACTCTCTTTCTATGCATCGGCATGTCATAAAAGAACATTTCATCCACACATAGTAAAGGCCAATGCATAGTATAAGCAGTTTCTTGCAATTTTATCATGTTGGAAACATAGAGAGGTGGAGATATAGTTCCTCTCTCATAATAATTGCAAGTAGGAGCAGCAAGCACATGCATATTATATTCATCAAAATCATCATGTGTAGAAGTAAAACGCAACCCATCAATATAATCCTTAATAAAGGCAAACTTCTCCGATATAGTGTAGTTGGGAGAATTCAAAAAGATAATAGGACTATCATGCGTGGGTGCAATAGCAACAATTTCATGTTTAACATAAGGAACTATAGCAAGTTCATCTCCATAAGCATAATTCATATTGGCATCTTGGCCACAAGCATAGCAAGCATCATCAAAAAGGGATATTTTGAGAGAATCAACGGGATCATAACAATCATCATAGCAATCATCCTTCGGTAAGCACGAAGGGAAATTAAACAATGTATGAGTTGAAGAGTTACTCTCATTAGAAGGTGGGCACGGGTGATCAATCCGCTCTTCCTCCTTTTGTTCTTCGCTCTCCTCCTCATCTTTTTCATCTAATGAGCTCACAGTTTCATCAATTTCTTCTTCCATAGACTCCTGCAAATTATTAGTCTCTTCTTGGACAGCGGAGATTTTCTCAATAAATGCATCAATATCGGCATTGTATTCATAATTATCATAGCAATATTTAAGGATAGCTAAATTTTTCAGGTCTATAAACAACATCATAATGATTTTCACACTCTTTAAATACAGATTCAATTTCATAAGCACCCATAAAAGCAACAAATTCTTCTATTTGTTCCACATCATAGTAATCATATATACCTCTAGCATAAGAAGCCAAGGTTTCATTATCATTAAATTTGCATGAAAAGGGAAGGTGTGGAGACTTCATCCTAGAGCAACAAGTATAGTCATATCTCAAGCATAGTTGCCTAGCATACCACTTCAACATATAAATTTGATCCCATAATAGTTTCCCTTTTTGAGTCAAGCGATAATCCCTAAAGTATTCACATTGATCCAAAGTGTATCCCATTACCAAATTGAATGGGGTTTTCTCAGGATTATCAAAGTAGTACATAATATCTATCACATAACGAGCATTGAGGGTT
The DNA here is from genome assembly GCF_018294505.1 of Triticum aestivum. Classification (NCBI taxonomy): domain Eukaryota; kingdom Viridiplantae; phylum Streptophyta; class Magnoliopsida; order Poales; family Poaceae; genus Triticum; species Triticum aestivum. The sequence continues at coordinate 428,607,807 of NC_057802.1, forward strand.
TTAGGAGGTTCCCCATCTCCATGAGCAGCAAGTACACCTAATTTTTTTTGGTATTTCGTGTTCCATATCCATAACTAAAGATAGAGAACAACTTAGAACAGCAAATAAAATCTACTTAGTGATAAAGCAAACAAGCACACACGAGAATATTCACCCCACGCTATGACTCCTCGGCAACGGCGCTAGAAAAAGGTCTTGATAACCCACAAGTATAGGGGATCAATTTTAGCCTCTTTCGATAAGTAAGAGTGTCGAACCCAACGAGGATCTAAAGGTAGAACAAATATTCCCTCAAGTTCTATCAACCACCGATACAACTCTACGCACGATTGACGTTCGCTTTACCTAGAACAAGTATAAAACTAGAAGTACTTTGTAGGTGTTTTCGGATAGGTTTGCAAGAAAATAAAGAGCACGTAAATAAAAAGTATGGGCTGTTTAGATAAAGACACTACTAAATTAGTTTTAGTAAAGAGCTTTTTGTCACGAGAAAGTTATTTGTCCCTAGGCAATCGATAACTAGACCGGTAATCGTTATTGCAATTTTATATGAGGGAGAGGCATAAGCTAACATACTTTCTCTACTTGGATCATATGCACTTATGATTGGAACTCTAGCAAGCGTCCGCAACTACTAAAGATCATTAAGGTAAAAACCCGACCATAGCACTAAAGTATCAAGTCCTCTTTATTCCCATACGCAAACAACCTACTTACTCGGGTATGTGCTTCTGTCACTCACGCCACCCACCATAAGCAAATCATGAACATATTGCAAACCCTACAGCGGGGATCCCTCACGCTTGCGCGACATGGAGAGCACCATAGGACAGCTCCAATAATAAAACATGCAACTCAAACCAATCACGATCATCAACTAACCCATAGGACAAAACGGATCTACTCAAACATCATAGGATAGCCATACATCATTGGGAAATAATATATAGCATTGAGCACCATGTTTAAGTAGAGATTACAGCGGGTAAAAGAGGGGTTACAATGCTGCATAGAGGGGGGAAGAGTTGGTGATGATGGCGGTGAAGTTGTTGGTGTAGATTGCGGTGATGATGATGGCCCCCGGTGGCACTCCGGCGCCACCGGAAGCGAGGGGGAGAGAGCCCCCCTCCTTCTTCTTCTTCCTTGACCTCCTCCCTAGATGGGAGAAGGGTTTCCCCTCTGGTCCTTGGTCTCCATGGCATGGGAGGGGCAAGAGCCCCTCCGAGATTGGATCTGTCTCTCTGTCTCTCTCTGTTTCTGCGCTCTAGTATTCTGCCCTTTCACCGTTTCTTATATATCCGGAGATCCGTAACTCCGATTGGATTGAAACCTTCGCCAAGATTTTTTTCTGAAAATTAGCTTTCTTGCGGCCAAAGAAGAGCAACAACCGCCTTACGGGGTTCCCACAAGGGTCAGGGGCGCGCCCCTGCCTCGTGGCCCCCTCGGGCACCGTCTCGAGTTGATTCTTCTTCCCATACTTCACAAATATTCCAAAAATATTCTCTGTCCGTTTTTATTCCGTTTGGACTCCGTTTGATATGGGGTTTCTGCGAAACATAAAACATGCAACAAACAGGAACTGGCACTGGGCACTAGATCAATATGTTAGTCCCAAAAATAGCTTAAAAAGTTGCCAATAGTATATGAAAGTTGTATAATATTGGCATGGAACAATAAAAAATTATAGATACGACAGAGACGTATCAGTTATCATTATTCTTTATAGCATACATGTCATCACAATCAACATAGATAGCAACTTGGTTCTCATAATCAATTGGAACCTCTTCCGAAATAGTGGAATCATCATTAAATAAAGTCATGACCTCAGCAAATCCACTTTCATAATTGTAACAATAAGATTCAACACCCTCCAAAATAGTGGGATCATTATTTCCTAGAGTTCACACTCTTCCAAACCCACGTTGTCAACATAATCATCATAAATAGGAGGCATGCTATCATCATAATAAATTTTCTCATCAAAACTTGGGGGACTAAAAATATCATCTTCATAAGCATCCCCAAACATATGGCTTTGCATATCATTAACATCATGGATATTCAAAGATTTCATACCAATAACATTGCTGCTTATCATTCCAAGATATAGTGCCAAACATTTTATTCACTTCTTCTTCTAACACTTGAGCATAATTTTCCTTTCCATCATTTTCAAGAAAGACATTAAAAAGATGAAGGATATGAGGCAACCTCAATTCTATTTTTTGTAGTTTTCTTTTATAGACTAAACTACTGATAAAACAAGAAACTAAAAGATTCAATTGCAAGATCTAAAGATATACCTTCAAGCACTCACCTCCCCGGCAACGGCGCCAGGAAAGAGCTTCATGTCTCCTACGCAACCTATCTTCTTGTAGAAACGTGTTGGGCCTCTGATAACCCACAAGTATAGGGGATCGCAACAGTTTTCGAGGGTAGAGTATTCAACCCAAATTTATAGATTTGACACAAGGGGAGCAAAGAATATTTGCAAGTATTAGCAGTCGAGTTGTCAATTCAACCACACCTTGAGATTAATTATCTGCAGCAACATGATCAGTAGCCAAGTAATATGATAGTTTTGATAGTAGTGACAACAACAATGGTAACGGTAACAGTGATAGCAGTAATTTTGTAGCAAGTGCAACAGTAACAGTAGTAGTAAATTAGCAAAAACAATATAAGATAAATTCGTAGGCATTGGATCGGTAATTTTTTGGATGATATTCACCATGTGATAGCCATAACCTAGGGCGATATGGCACTAGCTCCAGTTCATAAATATAATGTACGCATGTATTCCGTAAATAGTCATACGTGCTTATGGAAAGAACTTGCATGACATCTTTTGTCCTACCCTCCCGTGGCAGCGTGATCCAATTGGAAACTAAGGGATATTAAGGTCTCCTTTTAACAGAGAACCGGAACAAAGCATTAACACACGGTGAATACATGAACTCCTCAAACTACGTTCATCACCAGGGTCCCGACTATTGTCACTCCGGGGTTGCCGGATCATAACACGTAGTAGGTGACTATAACTTGCAAGATCGGATCGAGAACGTGGATATATTGGTGATAACATAAACGGTTCAGATCTGAAATCATGGCACCTGGGCCAAAAGTGACAAGCATTAAGCATGGCAAATTCATAGCAACAACAATCTCATAACATAGTGGATACTAGGGATCAAGCCCTAACAAAACTAACTTGATTACATGATGAATCTCATCCAACTCCTCATTGACCAGCGAGCCTACGAAGGAATTACTCACTCCTGGTGGGGAGCATCATGGAATTGGCGATGGAGAAGGGTTGGTGATGATGAAGAACGAAGATCCCCCTCTCCGAAGCCCCAATCGGACTCCAGATCTGGCCTCCCGATGAAGAACACGAGGTGACGGCGGCTCCGTCTCGTGGATCGTGATAATTCTTTCTCCCTGATTTTTTTAGAAAAATAGGATTTTATAGCATCGGTTTGAGGGCCTGCGGGGCCACCAGGTGGGAACAACCCACCTGGGCGCGCTTGGGGGGTAGGCGCGCCCTGGTGGGTTGTGCCCACCCAGGTGCCCCCCTCAGGTAGCTCTTGGCTCCAGAAATTCTCTTTTATTGTATAAAAATTCCTCGCAAAGTTTCGTTCCATTCCGAGAACTTTTATTTCTGCACAAAAATAACACCATGGTATTTCTGCTAAAAACAACGTCAGTCTGGGGTTAGTTTCATTCAAATCATGAAAATTAGAGTCCAAAACAAGAGGAAAAGCGTTAAGAAAAGTAGATACGTTGGAGACGTATCAACTCCCCCAAGCTTAAACCTTTGCTTGTCCTCAAGCAATTCAGTTGATAAACTGAAAGTTAAAAAGAAAACTTTTTCAACCTCTTTTGCTCTTGTTTGCATAAATAAGCTTAAACAACACCCAGGTTTTCAGCCAATATTATAACTAACCATGCCGACAATAACTCCTAAAAATTATATTAACTCATATCAATGACATAATCAGCTAACAAGAAATAATAAGATATCTCAAAAGCAACACGTTATCAAAACAACCATCATATAATATGACAAAAGTGGTATCTCGCTAGCCCTTTCTGAGACCGCAAAACACAAATGCAGAGCACCTCCAAAGTTCTAGCAGTGACTAAACATTGTAATTCATGTTACAAAAGATCCAGTCATGATGCACCCAATATTAGCTACACACAATGCATCAGCATGACAGTAGCGCTCTCAGGTTCTGGCGCTTATTTTAGAGGGTGATGGCATAACATAAAAATAAATAGATAGTCCCTTCACAGAGGGAAGCAGTGATTTGCAGCGGTGCCAGAGCTCAAAATTTTAAAACGTAGGTAAATGATATTTTGAGACATGCACCCTTATCATTTATCTCACGACCATCAGTTATCAACATCTTCCATGCTAAACGCGCTAGTGGCGGTTCCCAAGCGATAAAAGTAAAGGTTTACCCCCCCTCCACCATCAATCACACTCCACGGCTTGTCCGAAACAACGGGTGCCGTCCATAGCAACAACAGCCCCAGGGGTGTTTTGTTTAATTATTTGCATTTTGTAGTTCGGGACTAGGACTCCCTATTACCGCCCTTTTCTCGTGCGATGGTGAGTGAATAAACACTCGACCTGAGAATAACCCGCTTAGCATGGAAGATACCGACCACCTCTTGTCGTTCCATGAACGATCCAAGCACACAAAAAGGATATTTATTTGAAGTTTTTAGAGGTGGCACATGCAGATTTACTTAGGACGGCAGGGTAATACCGCATATAGGTAGGTATGGTGGAATCATCTGGAATAACTTGGGTTCAAGGTTTTTGATGTACAAGCAGAATTCCCACTTAATACAGGCGAAGGCTAGCAAATAGGTTGAGAAGCGGCCAGCTAGAGAGCAACAACGGTCATGAACATGCATTATGCATAAGTAACATTGAACACTAGCATGAGTAGGATATGAACACCATGAACATAAATATCATAGAGGCTATGTTGGTTTTGATTTAACTACATGCATGAACATGTGCCAAGTCAAGCCACTCAAACATTCAGAGGAGGATACCATATCATCATACTACATCACAATCATTTTAACGCAATGTTGATATTCAAGATGAATCATTATCCACTCCTAACTACTTATGCATGGCATGAGAAACTATAATCTCTAATTGTCATTGCAAATATGTTTAATCATAATGGGCTGAATCATGGATACTAAGTTGAACATATTTACAAAAACAGAACAAGTCGAGTTCTGTAACATCCCAAATTTTCAATTTGGTATGTTATACATAGATCATCATTGCATATCATATTTTATTGCATTTTGACAAATCCTCGATAATCCTAAGCAACTCAAGGACCCTCGGAGAGAGTTGGGGATTTTCTCGAATTTTCATATTTGATTTTCATCAAATAATAAAACGAGGATTTTGGTTTTAATTGTTTTCTCTCCGGAAAAATATTTCATTTTAAAAATAAACGAGAGGAGAAAATATGACTTCTCCAAAACAATTGAAATATTGGAGGAAAAGTGTTAAAATCATTTATTGGAATTTATTTGGATTTTATTTGCAATTTTAATTGCATTAAAAATATTGCATGTTTTCAAAAAAAAATATTTTGTGTCAAAACAATGTTCACCCTATTCTAGATTTTCTAACTAGACGGGGAAAATTTATTTTATCTTTTTTGGACTTTTATTTATTTTTCTACGAATATTTTTCCGCGGAACGTATTTAAAAAAAAACTGCGCGCCGCCCGACCGGGCCGAGGTCCAGCCGAGCGCCGGCCCACCCCGCGTCGTCCTCCTCGCGCACGAGCGCCGCCGCCGCCCGGAGTCCGTGGCGAG
>NC_057802.1:428614182-428622156 GCF_018294505.1 Triticum aestivum
CCTCGCCGCCCTTCGCCGGAGCCGCCGCCCCCGCCGGAGCCCCGCCCCCGACGAGGTACCTCGATGCCGTTCGGTTGCCGGTTTTTTATTTAAAAAAAATCGTTCGTTAAAAAAAACCCTAGATCGGTTTTTTTTTGGTTTTGTTATTTTGTGAACGTTCACCGACACGTTCGTTTTAGCGAACGCGTTCGTCGGATTTTCTCTGTTAACGAACGTCCGTTCTTTAACCGTTCGTCCGTTTTTCTTTTTCGCCGGATTTTTTCGTGATTTTCTCAGATTCGATTTCTGATCGAATCTTCGTTTCTGTTTAACTTTTCGCTCGTTTATCGGAATCAGGCGATTCAAGCGCCTAGAGTTTCGTCTCGAAATTCTCTTTCCGTTTAACCTACTCAAACAAGTTTTTGCTACTGTAAAAATTTGACCTAGATTCAGATTAGTAAACGAAGCTTGTTTCTTTCGCAGTTTGACTTTCGTTGCTTCGTTCGAGTTGATTCTTTTTGCAAACCGGAGTTCTTAAGTTGAACTTTATGGTTGGATCTTTCATTCGAGTTTTACCTGTGCATTAGATGAGTACTTATTGTTTGCTTGTTTGTTTGCGATAGAGTACCCGGAGTGTGCCGCTTGTTACTTCGAATCGCTAGGTTTCGCGGATCATCAGCAAGGCAAGTAACACTTTGATCATATACCTTCCATACCCAGTTTTTATTGCATTAGATCTATTCCTCAAACATTGCATGATTAGGATCTAATTAAATTGTGGGTATTGGGAAGTAGTTGAGGTAGTACCTATTACCTGTTCTTTTATCAAACCCTTGGGAGTTACTTCTACGTTTGCTATTATATTGCCATGCTATGCTCGTAGATGTGGATTGGGTTTGAGAGATTGCCATGACAGATGTGAGATTGTTAATTAATGGTTTACTTAAGGTGGCAACTAAAACTCACATCTGGGTGGATTGAGGTACCTGGGTATTCCAGGATTGCCTGTTTTTCTTTTGGACCGCCACCCAGGTTCAAAGGGATCATAAGATCATTCATGCTAGAAACTTCCGTGTGCAGCCGCAAGCTATTATGGGCTCTAGCATAGTTGACTAAGTTGTGTGAACTCTTACAGTGGTAGACTAGCAGATGTAGGGGAAAGTAGGTGTAACTGTCTACCCATACGTAAGGTGCAAACACTTCTGAAAGACTGTGTCTCGGTCATCCGTTTCTCAAACATCATGTAGTGCGAGAATCAAGCGGAGGCGATCGAGTCTTGTGGGGAAAAGTGCACAAACCTCTGCAGAGTGTACAAACTAATCATGGTTAGCCGTGTCCCCGGTTATGGACAACTTGAGTATCTAGTACTTGGATTATCATGTGAATCTCATCACCATGTTACCTTTTAATTAATTTTGTTGGGTTATTGATAATTTTTAATTGGGATTGAGATGCTGTCAACCATCTCAATGTTTAACAACCACCATGATAGTTAAATAAATTTATTCCTTTGAAGTAGGGAAAAATTGGCTTTTCGGAAAACTGTAACCATAGAGCTTTCCACCAGCCATATATGCATGTAGTATAGCATTATTACTGTTCATTATTCTCTATGTGTTACTTTGCCAACATATTCTATGTGCTGGCCCGTTTTCGGGCTGCAACGTTTCATGTTGCAGACTTTTCAGACGACGAGTAAGGTGCCTTAGGTCATGGTCTTATACTCAGTGATGCCGCTGGAGTTGATGGACTCACTTACCTTTCAAGTCTTCCGCTGTTATCGTTTTTAGATGGCCTTAAGCCATATTTATCATACTTAATCTCTTCGAAGATATTCGATGTAATAAGTGTGTGATTGCTACTCTGTTATAAATCCTCCATTTGTACTGTGCATGTCAGCATTACTGATCCAGGGATGACACTGGTGCACAGCAGCACAGACCATTTGAGGTCTGGTCGCTACAAAGGTGGTAGCAGAGCACACGCTGACTGTAGGACACGACCACTAAGCTTAAGCCCTATAAAGCTTCTCTCTTCTCATTTCTAATCCCTTTCCTTTTTCTAATCTTTTAGGAATGGCAGATGCAAGGAGCAAGTTCATGCAACCAGATGAAGACACACCTTTTGGTCGACACTTGAAGGAAGTCACAAAGTATTTGAACATAGGAATACCAAGCATCACCGGAACCTACAACGCCACATTACCCGAAGAGGAGAGGTGGAAGATTCAAGTTCACATTCCAAGAAGGACGTTTGTGCCAGTTACTGAACCCATAAGATTGGTTTTCGAAGCACCAACCTGGAGTTTAGGGAAGAGCATGGCCGCTCACATCGCTATGGGACGCATTGGAGAAGTCTACCACCAGGAGCTTAAGGATACAATTTATCAAATTTGTGGACGCCGAGACGCGCAATGGGAGATGATCAGAACCAAGAAGGATGGATCAATCGCAGCTTTCATCCAGGAGCAAAACCAACACATTCGTCGCCAGGAGAACCAGATGTACACGGACAAGGAAGAACTGAAGAAGGCATTAACGAAGATCAAGGAGCTGGAAGAAGAACTCAAGGCTACACGCGAGGATTATATGGAGGAAATCATCGCACTAGTAGGGAGGAATGACGACCTAGAGAAGAAGATTGGAGTATTCATGGGAAATCCAGTGCCAAAAGCAAAGGATGACGAATGCACTTGTCCGTATAACTACATCATCATCGACAACACCGACTCAGAACCAAGTGAAGATGACTTTGTTGATGAAGCTGGAGCAGACATCATGGAGTCTTCAACGGATCGGAATTTCTAGTAGACCACCATATCAGTAGTAGTTTTCCCCCATTTAATAGTATAGTTCAAGCACTTTGTAACGCTAGTTAGATCGATTGTTATGCCTTGTTTGAATTGATTGAGTGATATTGATTGTATTTGTCTCATGAGCATATGGGTAGTGTTTTCCCTCTAGACCTCATTCTATTCTTAACTCTCATCTTTTCTAACCCATCAGATGCCTCCGAGACGCGACACCGGATTTGTTTTCCCACCAGAGATCACCCAGTTGATTCAGCAACAGAATGCCCTGATGCAAGTGTTAGTGCAGAACCAAGGCAACAACAACAACAACCCACCGCCACCACCACCTGTTGATCACTTAGCCCGTTTCTTGAGGCTAAACCCGCCGGTGTTTTCCAGTAGCACCGAGCCGATTGTTGCAGATGATTGGCTCCGCAAAGTTGGAAGGGAGTTGACCACTGCAGGATGCACCGATGTGGAAAGAGTGCGTTTTGCCGCACATCAGCTTGATGGACCCGCAGCATCATGGTGGGAGAATTATACAGCCACGCACCCTATTGACACTGTCACATGGGACCAGTTTTAGCAAGCTTTCCGTACAGCTCATGTTTCAGCAGGAGCTATGGCTATGAAGAAGCGTGAGTTTCGCAACCTACGCCAAGGAGGACGCACCGTAGGCCAGTATGTGGAGGATTTCAGTAAGTTAGCACGTTATGCACCAGATGACGTTGCTACAGATGCTGCCAAGCAGGAGAAATTTTTGGAAGGACTGAATGATGAACTGAGTATGCAGTTGATGGTAGCAACCTTCAACAACTACCAGGAGCTGGTAGATAGAGCTCTCATGATTGAAGGGAAGCAACAGCAGATTGAAAACCGTAAGAGGAAGTATGGACAAGGGAAGTATAACTCTGGAGCTCAGCAGAAGCCACGATTTACCCCGAAGCCGGGAGGACAGTTTCAGCATACCCATGGAGGAGGTAGTTCGCACAACCATAATGGCTCTAAAAATGGTAATGGGAATGGAGGAAGCAACGGACAGAACCGCACCAACCCATCTACCCCAACCAAGAGGGACCTGAGCCAAGTCACTTGCTTTAAGTGCCAGAAGATTGGACATTATGCCAATGAATGTCCTGAAGCGCAAAATGGAAATGGTAATGGAAGCTCTGGGAAGAAGCCGAACCCGTTCAACAAAGGACATGTGAACCACGTGAGCGTGGAGGAGGTTGAAGCACAGCCTGATGCAGTAATAGGTAAGTTTTTGGTTAAGTCATTTACTGCAACCGTTCTTTTCGATACTGGTGCATCGCATTCATACATATCAAGGGGATTTGTGAATAAGTTTAAGCTGTCCACCAAAGTTCTCAGAACCCCTATGTTAGTAACCTCGCCAGGAGCAGAGTATATGGCCAGCCAAGGATGTTTTCAGATACCATTGGCCATTGGTAGGCATGTTTTCCCCTCAGACCTCATAGTTTTGGAGTCGCAAGGTTTGGATGTGATTTTGGGAATGGATTGGCTATCGTTGTATGGAGGAAACATCGATTGTGCCAGCAAGACGATTTTGCTTACCACCCCGGAAGGAAAAAGGATCAAGTATGTATCCCGGCATATGCCGAAGAGGACTCAAGTAAATTCCTTATCAGGAGTTGTACAGGAGGAAGTACCAGTGGTGAAGGATTATCCGGATGTATTTCCAGAAGAGTTGCCAGGCATGCCACCAGATAGAGACATTGAGTTCTTGATTGAAATTTTGCCAGGCACAGGGCCAATATCTAAGAGACCGTACAGGATGCCCGCAAAAGATTTGGAGGAAATTAAGAAGCAGATCAAGGAGTTACTGGATAAAGGCTATATTCGCCCAAGTTCGTCACCTTGGGGATCACCAGTACTTCTAGTGGAAAAGAAAGATGGATCGCTGAGGATGGTTGTTGATTACCGTGGATTGAATGAAGTGACCATCAAAAACAAGTACCCACTGCCGATGATCAATGATTTGTTTGACCGCCTGCAAGGAGCTAAAGTATTTTCCAAGATCGATCTATGATCAGGATACCATCAGTTAAAGATTCGAGAGCAGGATATACCTAAGACGGCTTTTACCACCAGATATGGACTGTATGAGTATACGGTTATGTCATTTGGTCTGACTAACGCACCTGCCTATTTCATGAACCTGATGAACAAAGTGTTTATGGAGTTTTTGGATAAGTTCGTCGTGGTGTTCATTGATGATATTTTAGTCTTTTCCAAGAATGAGGAAGAGCATGAGGAGCATTTGCGATTGGTACTTGAGAAGCTCAGAGAACATCAGTTATACGCCAAGTTCAGCAAGTGTGAATTTTGGCTGAAGGAAGTTGGATTCCTTGGACATGTTATTTCGGGAGAAGGAATAGCAGTAGACCCTGCCAAGGTTGATACAGTGACAAGTTGGGAATCACCCACGACAGTTGGAGAAATCCGGAGTTTTCTTGGACTTGCAGGATACTACCGGAGATTCATCGAGAATTTCTCGAAGATTGCTAAGCCCATGACTGAGCTATTGAAGAAGGACACCAAGTTCAATTGGACTGAGGAATGTGAAGCTAGTTTCCAAGAGTTGAAGAAACGATTGGTTACATCACCAGTGTTGATTCTGCCAGATCAACGCAAGGATTATGAAGTTTATTGCGACGCTTCTCGTCGAGGACTTGGAGCAGTGCTTATGCAGGAAGGAAGAGTTGTGTCATATGCTTCACGACAACTTAAACCCCATGAGAAGAATTATGCTACGCATGATTTGGAGTTAGCAGCCGTGGTGCATGCATTGAAGACATGGAGACATTTTCTCATCGGAAACCATTGTGAGGTGTATACGGATCACAAGAGTTTGAAGTATATTTTCACGCAGAAGGAGTTAAATCTCAGACAGAGGAGATGGTTGGAGCTCATTAAGGACTATTATATGAGATTGCATTATCACCCAGGAAAGGCTAACGTAGTAGCAGACGCGCTGAGCCGCAAGAGTCATGTCAACACCCTCATGACAGGAGAGTTACCTCAGGAGTTAGCCGAGGACCTTCGCGAGCTATGTTTGGAGATAGTCCCAAGAGGCTATTTAGCGACATTGGAGATTCAGTCTACCTTGATGGAAAGGATCAGAGAAGCTCAGAAGACAGACAAGGAGATTGAAGAGATAAAGGAGAAGATGAGCAAAGGAAAAGCCAAGGGATTTCGTGAGGATGAGCACGATACCTTATGGTTTGAGGACCGTGTATATGTGCCAAATGATCCGGAGATCCGGAAGTTGATTTTACAAGAAGCCCATGATTCACCATACTCGATTCACCCAGGGAATACCAAGATGTATTTGGATCTGAAGAATACTTTCTGGTGGACCGGAATGAAGAAGGATATTGCAGAGTACGTAGCAGTTTGTGATGTATGTCAGAGAGTGAAGGCAGAGCATCAGAAGCCAGCAGGATTGCTACAACCATTGCCGATACCTGAATGGAAGTGGGATAAAATAGGCATGGATTTTATCACGGGATTACCCAGGACTCGTTCAGGCTATGACTCAATATGGGTTGTAGTCGACCGTTTGACGAAAGTGGCTCATTTCATTCCAGTGAAGACCACTTACACCAGTGCTAAGTTGGCAAAGATATACATGACCACGATCGTATGTTTGCATGGAGTTCCGAGGACCATTGTATCAGACAGAGGAACCCAATTTACCTCGAAGTTTTGGAAGCAGTTACATGAAACATTGGGAACCAGGCTAGAATTTAGCACAGCTTTTCACCCGTAGACAGATGGACAGACCGAGAGAGTCAACCAGATTTTGGAGGACATGTTAAGAGCTTGTGCACTAGATTATGGATCTAGTTGGGACGACAATTTGCCATATGCGGAGTTTTCTTATAACAACAGTTATCAGACCAGTTTGAAGATGGCCCCTTTCGAAGCTTTGTACGGAAGGAGGTGTAGAACACCGTTGTTATGGGACGAAGTTGGAGACCGTCAGTTGTTTGGACCAGATCTGATTAAGGAGTCTGAACAGAAAGTGAGGTTGATTCGCGATAGGCTCAAGGTAGCCCAGTCCAGGCAGAAGAGTTATGCCGATTCTAAACGAAAGGAGACAGTACACGAAGTCAGAGACCGAGTTTATCTTCGATTATCACCACTTCGAGGAGTGAAGCGTTTTGGAGTTAAGGGAAAGTTAGCACCCCATTTTATCGGACCATACAGAGTTGTGGAACGTATGGGAGAGGTTGCCTACAAGCTGGAATTGCCCGAAGGATTGTCAGGAGTTCATGATGTATTTCACGTTTCCCAGTTGAAGAAGTGCCACGCAGAGATGGCTGAGATACCACTGAGAGATACTGTGCCATTGGAAGCAATTCAGCTGGAAAGTGATTTGACCTATGAGGAGAAACCAGTTAAGATTCTTGAGTATGCCAGCCGAGTTACCCGCAGTAAGATTATCAAGTTTTGCAAAGTCCAGTGGAGTCACCACACGGAAGATGAAGCCACCTGGGAGCGAGAGGAAGATCTACGGAAGGACCACTCCCACCTGTTTTCTAGCCAACCCGAATCTCGAGGGCGAGATTCATCTTAAGGGGGGTAGGTTTGTAACATCCCAAATTTTCAATTTGGTATGTTATACATAGATCATCATTGCATATCATATTTTATTGCATTTTGACAAATCCTCGATAATCCTAAGCAACTCAAGGACCCTCGGAGAGAGTTGGGGATTTTCTCGAATTTTCATATTTGATTTTCATCAAATAATAAAACGAGGATTTTGGTTTTAAGTGTTTTCTCTCCGGAAATATATTTCATTTTAAAAATAAACGAGAGGAGAAAATATGACTTCTCCAAAACAATTGAAATATTGGAGGAAAAGTGTTAAAATCATTTATTGGAATTTATTTGGATTTTATTTGCAATTTTAATTGCATTAAAAATATTGCATGTTTTCAAAAAATTTATTTTGTGTCAAAAAAATGTTCACCCTATTCTAGATTTTCTAACTAGACGGGGAAAATTTATTTTATCTTTTTTGGACTTTTATTTATTTTTCTACGAATATTTTTCCGTGGAACGTATTTTAGAAAAAACTGCGCGCCGCCCGACCGGGCCGAGGCCCAGCCGAGCGCCGGCCCACCCCGCGTCGTCCTCCTCGCGCACGAGCGCCGCCGCCACCCGGAGTCCAT